>NC_133231.1:29490191-29793941 GCF_040436345.1 Pagrus major | reverse complement strand
TTTAAAACATGAACATTAAGGAGCAGTACTACTACTACAGCTACTTTTAAAATAAATCCACGTAAACCAGACATGTTAGTTGGGGGGGGTGTATATACTGCACACTGTAATTGAAATAACAAGCTTGTTGCTATAAGTAATGCAGTGCTGTCGTGTACTTAAAGGTTCTTAGTGTAATTTACTGTGTTTGTCTCCGAAAAGAGCAGTGAAGTCAGTGTTTCTAGCCTGGAGAATCTCTTGATACCAGTGGGGGGCATCCAGATAACAAACAGCTGGAGAGCATGACACACACACACACACACACACACCATACACCCACACAGTCTGTAAGACTTCTAAAAGCCCTCCATGCCTCAGCCAGAGGGAAATGAGAAGTGTGCGTGTGCTTACATTAAAGTGAGGTACTTTCCGATCATACTGTGTGTGCGTGAGTGTTATCTGTTTTGGTCCTTCCAGACGAGCTCTGCAGTGAGAGCAGATGACTTTAAGATGGTGAAGCATTAGTCAGCGCTAACCATCAGCAGCTGATACTGAGGACATTAAACCAGGTGACCTCAAATAACTTCATAGCTGCTTCAGCTTACACAGCAGCACTTGCAAAGCGGTGTGTACTTATATTTCAGCCATGATCTAGTGAGCATGACACATTATTGATGATACCGGCAGAATATTTAAGACGGCTTTATAAAAACACCTACTTGTAGCTCTCCAGCTGGCGTGCAGAGGAAACCGTGAGGAAGCTGTCTGTTCTGGGGTTGTAGACCAGCGGGCCCGGCAGCAGGAAACCAGGGAGGAACCTGCCAAAGGAGTAGCTGTCCTGCTCGAAGAACATCAGCATCCCTTCCATAGACTGGATACACAGGGAGTGGTGACCTGAGAGAGAGGGGGGCAATGGAGACGATTCAGTTAGGCTACTTTTATCCCTCAAAGAATCACTTGGGAACAATGGACGATATGTCCCCATCCTCTATGCACAAAGTTACTGGTTGCTGGCTACATAATTTTCTTCTTGGAGATACAGTTTGTTGATTTAATCTTTGAAAGGATGAAACTGTTGAATATCCAAAGGTACACAAAGTTGACTTGACGTTTCGACCTGGCAGGTGATTGGCTTAAATCCAAAAGTCCCATCTTTTCTTTAGTATATGACAATTAATGAAACAGCTGTCATGGTAAATTCCATATTACACAGCCTAGGTCACACAACAATTAACATGTCAGATTAACAATAACTAAGATAATTGATCGTCATTAATTAAGTAAAAAAGAAAAATGTTTGCTGGTTGCAGCTTTTCTGTGTTCTATTGAACTGTAAAATACATATCTCTGCAATCTGAAAAAATCATCCTTAAATTCTGTGAAGTTTTGATGGATATTTCTTTTTTTTACATTTTTATCTAAATAATCAATCAAAAAAACTGACATATTAATCAGTAATAAAAAAATATTTTAAATTGCAAAAAGTCTCCTACGTCATGTGTGTGAAGGTGTGAAAGTAGGCAGAGTTTCAACTTCTTTCCCGAGCTCTCCTTCTCCATTTCTTGCAAAACAACTTCACTTTTCATGTTTACAATCAAATGCAACACCATTAATGCAGAAAAGAGGCCAGACTGTCTTGAAGTGTGTTTCATAATCCTCATCTGTAGATTGATTGACCTTGTGACAACAAACTTTTAGCTCCACCATTGGGAACAGCATGTACACTTTTGCCTGAATAAGACATGGACTGCACAGCCAACCATCTTACGTGTTTGAAGCATGATGAGACCTTCACTTGGCTTTACATTCATGATTCTTCAGAAACTACATCAGTCCAGCTGGGGTCTATAAAGTCTGTTTCTTCTGCAGCAAAGGAAATCTAATTTGGCCAAACTGTTCAGCCGTGTGAAAGCAGACTTACTGTTAACTAACAAGGTATTACTTTTTTTTGGGTTACATATTCTGTTTTCTGACGGCTCTGACTCTGCTGTCTCAAACTTTTTGAGTGTTTAAATACAAACACCAACGATCCTGAACGACAGTCATGGCTTCTGTTTCATTTCAGCCGCGATGTCGTGTTGTGCTGCGAGGTGTGTTTCTCCCTCTGGCTGAATCTGATATCTCCATTAACACCTCCACACACACACACATTCACACACACATTCACACACACCTGGCTCCGGGTATGAATGTGTACAAGAGTGTGTGTTTGTTAGGAAAGGCCTGGTGTAGGACATACTAAGCCCTAACACACACACACACACACACACACACACACACACACACACACACACACACACACACACACACACACACACAAACACACAGCAACACACAGGGCCATAAAGCAGTGGGGCTGTGTGACCAGAGAACTATAATTAGGCCTCAGCGCGCTATTAAAACTCACACTGCCATCAACTAGAGGTCAGGGAGACAGCCACCTACAGCGCAACACACACACACACTCACACATACACGCTCGACATCTATCACCAAGGATTTAGACAGAAAAGCCGCACACTCCTACACACCTATTCTGTGTAAACATGTGTGTGTGAGAGTGTGTGTGTGTCTGAGTGATGAGTAGAGTTCAGGGTGGCCGTTAACAAGCTGAAGGACAAGGTCTCTCACACCGCAGACACGCCCTGAAGTGTGCATAATACAATGTGTCATGATGAACCAACAGCAAATGTTGCAGCAGAGTGTGTGTGTGTGTGTGTGTCTGTATACGGGTGGATTTACAGTCATGCATCAGTGTATGTCTAAAAGAAATGTTGTCCTTTGTTCTATATTTGGTTGAGTTGTGTGCTTACGTTTCCAACAATGTTAAACCCAGAGAAATCTGTAATTTGATGCAAGGTAAGGGTACGTTTCAATTGGCCGCCTGCTGCTATAACTTACTAACTAAAGAGACAGTCAGAGAGTGAGAAAGGTAGTTCGCGAACAAAACGAAACGTAACGTAAGTAAAACTCTATATCAGGGGTCAACAACTATAGCGGCTAAGTCTACAGCAGTAGACAAAAAGTTACAACATGATTCACTTTAACGCACCACACAACAATTTCTGTAAACCTGGGATAAGAATTCAGGTAATTGGCCAATATGTTTCAATAACGTGTCATTATGGACCACACCCAACTTCTCACATGACACTGTCCACTTCTGATTGGTGGCTTTTGTTGGTTGCGTTACTTACTTTTAAGGGTATATGCCACACACTGATTTAGCATTAGGTAAATAGTTTAGCTTGCTCACATGTTTGCAGAACCATCGACTACCAATGTTGTGTAATATATATATATATTTGCTGTGTATGTGTATTTTAAGACACATTTACATTTTTGCAAAAAATGAAAACTTATAAAATGTTATGAAACTTTGGCAGCCCCCCTTGAAGTAACTGCGAGAGCTCCTACGTGAGTAACGTAGACAGATTTAATCAGCAACAGTGGTTGTTTAACAATAAAGACAACAACTCCCATGATCCCACGCTACTAACGTCTTTTGTTTTGTTTTGATAGAGAGATTGGCATCAGATTGCGATTACGAGTGTCTGCTGTGTTTGTTAGTGTAAGTGTCCTTAATGTGGAAAATTTCTGGAAGTACTGAAACGCTACCCAATTATAGTGATGACTGTGTCTCTGAACAATAAGATGGTCTATTATGAGTCCTTATATTGTGTCTTCTTTTTATCCTACCCTGAATCTGATTCTTCACATTTCTGGGGGCTAAAAAAAAGGATTAAATTAAAAATTGAAACCACCTTTACTTTCATCTGATTTAGGCGGCTGTAAATGACAACATATTTTATGAGTCTTGAATTAAATACAAACATGCTTTGGCTGCTCGGGACTCCAAAAACAGCAGAATAACTGAGGAGTTGACCTTTCCTCCCAGACAAACACTTAACAGATCTGTCAGGTGTCTGGTGGTCGTTTCCCACCGTGAAAAGCAGCGGCGGGGTCAAAACAACACACACTCAGACAGCCTGACACGGCACTGTATCATCAATAATAAGAAAAGTGCTACGTACTGAAAATGAGAGCCAGGCTGTGCCATAATAGCAACTGCGCACGTGTAATTTCACACGCCCACACCCAGGTATAACGTGTCAAAGAGGTCTGTATGAGAGCGCCGCGGCTCAGACACAGCGGAGGAAACGGCCTGTATTAGTGTCATTAATAAGACATGTTGAACAAGCACACAGAGCAGCCAACAAAGCACAGAGGCTGGCCGCACACTGCAGTGGGCAGAGCCTCGTCTCCGAGTGTGTAGGTACATGTGAATGTGTGTGTCCATGCACGCTTGGGAACCAGGGAGTATGGGCCAAATTGTTTTGTGCATGAGTGTATGTACATGTGTCTGTGTGAGATTACGTGAGTGTGTGTGTGTGTGTGTGTGTGTGTGTGTGTGTGTGTGTGTGTGTGTATCCATATACGTCTGACCAAAGCTTGAAATGGCGAGTCCAGGCTCAAAGTGTGTGTGTGTGTGTGTGTGTGTGTGTGTGTGTGTGTGTGTGTGTGTGTGTGTGTGTGTGTGTGTGTGTGTGTGTATCTATATGCGTCTGACCAAAGCTTGAAAAGGCAAGTCTAGGCTCACAGTGTGTGTGTGGGTGTGTGTGTGTGTGTGTGTGTGTGTGTGTGTGTGTGTGGCCTGAATGTGACCCAAACCCAAAGGCAGCCCAGCTATTAGAGCAGTATTAGTACAGAGCTGCTATTACAGCGCCTACAGCACTGCTAAATGGCTGCTATTATAGACCTACACACACACGCGCGCACACACACACACGCACTCACGTGTAAGAGCAGACACGACTTGCAAAAACACTCCCACACACACACACACACACACACACACACACACACACACACACACACACACACTCAAGGCTTTCCAAACGCACACTTTAAATATTGGAGAGCAGAGTGCTGTCACACACACACACACACACACACACACACACACACACACACACACACACACACACACACTTTCAGACATTCGACATTATGACCATCACTCTGTAGTCAGTAAACAAGTGTGCGTGTGTGTGTGTGTGTGTGTGTGTGTGTGTGTGTGTGTGTGTGTGTGTGTGTGTATGGATATATATACATTTCTGTATTTGTTTGTACATTTGCATGTGTCTGCAAATGATTACAAGCGTGTGTGTGTGTGTGTGTGTGTGTGTGCTCCACCAGCAAATCAACCGTGACATCAGCTCATTTTCGTGTAAACTGTGTGAAACAGTGAGGAAACAGCTTCCCCGACTCAAACACTCTCAGATTATTCCCAACAGCTCATCTGAGTTTAACGACGATGAGACAAATGAAGCAATTTCTCCTGTATCTACAATGTCAAATTAAATGTGCATCTACAACGGTCAAATGAGGAATGAAATGAGACAAAAAGTGAAGGAATGAGTTCAAGTCGTGCTGTTCATGTATGGCAGACTTTGAAAGCTCTCTGTAAGTACCAGAGTATTTCTTTGTAGCTGGTAAAATGTTCTCAACTATCCTCAAAATAAAGAATTGAAACAAACAAAAAAGATTTAATTTTAGGTTGATTAATTAATTTTAAAAAATAACCTAATTCTGTTAATATTTCAGTCTTCTTTTCTTGATATAGTTAAAGACTGTTTAGATTAATTTATTTATGTTTGAGATAAAGCATTAAGACCGTTCAGTACAGACAACTGGCGATAAAGCAAAGTAAATACAAAGGAAATGCCAAACATCAAAGCAACATTTCATGTTTCTTTTACATTTTGCAAATTAAATCTGGAAGTGGATGCCTTTACACCATTTCTACAGTTTAGTTCTTGAGTTCAGCTGTTTGACTTTTCTTCTTTTCCTCTTGTGATTAAAGCTTAATCTCGACTCTGTCAGTTCATACGATGCTGCTTTCGGTTTGGTCATCTAGAGCAAAAAGGACATTCTTCATGTCCACGGGAGCAATCTGGTTCACTAAGACAAATGAAACCTAAAACTTTGAGTTCAAAAAATATTTTTGAAATGCTGTGATGTGCTGTTCTGTCTGTGATCCAAGCTGAGGAGCTGGTAACCATACTGCTGCAGTGTCCTTGAGGAGGACAGTTCTGTAGCTGAACTCTGATCTCCCTCCTGAGAGGAGGGCGAAAAGGGATTTTCCCTACAATTAGCTCTACAGGATCCCATTCATTCAATTTCAGTATTGCAATTCCAGGGCCTGCACTGCCATCTAGTGCTGACTACAAAGAAAGGCAGGAGGAGAGAGGATGACATCAATTAGAAAGTAGAGAGTCATGTGTTTGTCTACAGTGGTGGAATGCCACTGGTTACATTTACTTCCATCATATTTCCATTTTCTGCTACTTTATACTTCCCCTCCACTACATTTTGGAGGTAAATATATTGTACTTTTTACTCCAATACATTCATTAGACAACTTTAGTTACTAGTTACTTGGCAGATTACATGCTGCATCAGAGCTCAAGTGGCAAATTTTCAAATTAATACATTTCATGGGCAATTTGGGGGGAAAATAGTTCATTCCAATAATAAGAAAAATGCTGATATTGGATCTAATAATCGGCCAGGGCAACAATACCAAACAATGGTATAACAAGTATACCATACATAATATGTAAAATTTGCTTTAACCTATACTTTTAATACTTGGATTCATCTGCATTACATACTTATGTACATTTAATATCAGACATTCTAAGTCTTTTACTCAAGTACTGTTTGTATTGGTGACTTTCACTTTAACCAATGTAGTACTTTCGCACAATATCTTTACTTTTACTCAAGTACAGCTTTTGGGTGCATATATTCCTGAATGATGAGGTCATATGTTCTTGTGCTGCTGCATTTTGTACACATTCATGTTCAAAACTGTCTATGCAAACCTTTAAGCATGTATGTGTCTGTGTCTGACTGCACGTGCGTGCGTTCGTTGGACGGTGGGAATGTGCATGAGAGCTTGCTATGACATCTTCAAAACCTGCTGTACAGTGTGGTGTTACCAGAAATCAGCACGTGGAAACACACAGGTCCATGGCACGAACGACGCACGTGCATTCAGCACAGGCCAAGGTATTGGGTTTAATGAGCCCACACTGTTCTTTCTATCAATCAAACACACACAAGCGCGCACACACAGACTTTGAAAACATGGAGTGAATGAAGGGTCCATCATGCCAGGCCAATGAGTCTGGTACACACACACACACCTTGACAATACAGCCTTTATTTGGAAATGCCACTTTCTCTGCTTTAAAGGGGGTTCCCCGTGTGTGTGTGTCTGTGTGTGTGTTTTTCTTGGATGTTCACTACTGAAGGGCTTTCCCCTACTTGGTTTTTCCAAAAGCTCAATTGACTGAAGAGAGAGCAGCTATATGACCCCTCTCTCTCTCTCTCTCTTTCCATCCTTCGCTCCTCTTAGAGACTTTTATAGTTTTATGTATTTGTCCAGCGCTGCCAATTACCACTTTTGCCAAGGCACATGCACAGATGTTCACTCAAACACACACACACACACGTTTGTACTTCTATACTTGTAAGGACTTTCACTGACATAACGCCTTCCCAGGGCCCCAACCCAAACCTTAAACATCAAAACTACATACCGAAGCCAAACCTTAAACAGAACGTCTCCAACCCTAAAACCAAGTCTTAAATCTCCATATCCAGGATGCTTTTCATATCTCTCCTGATGTGTTCTGCGACAACTACAACACTCCTGAAGTTGTGTTTATAAATGAAGGCCAAAGAAGCATCTAAATCTGTAAGATGGGCTCTTTTGCTGATCATCTGAGTAAATGCAAATAATAAGTTAGCTCGGATGAGAAGGTAGAATTAGCATGTTCACAGTCTTTAAAAGAAGAGAGTCTGACAAAATACTATTCCATCTCAGCTGTAACATGCAGCCAAATGAAGGGTTTTACATTGTCATCCATACCTGTAACCCCTCCAAAGGTGCCGTAGGTCATGTTGCAGGCCGTTCTCTGCAGATTGTGTTCATAAACCAACTTCAGCTGGTACTGGTCACCGTGCTCCACGTTCCCTGCAGTGCCTGCATATACACAGATCAGACAAAACAAGTCCATATGCTGTTTTTAAAAGGTGACAGTTGTTCTCACTAAACATGAATGATGAAGCCAATCATTCAACACTCAGTCAAGGTGGGGGAGATACAAAGAACAGAGAAGAGAAAGAGAAAATGCATTTAGCTGTGTGAGGAAAGTACGAGCACATTACCGCAGCTGCAGAAGAGCTGTTGAGTCAGCCACAAAGTGTGTCGATATGCTCAGGTTGCAGCTTATCGACAGTTACTTAAAAGACAGTGTGTTGTGTTTGTGGCCACATCATGCAACATTATACGGCTTTTTCCTGCATTCTTCACAGCAGAATTTGTCCAGACTGTGAACAGCTGGTCAGCAGCTACGGGTCAGTTCAAGCCAAGTCAGCGCCACTGGTGTGTTACCTGAAACAGAGTAGACTGACAACTTCCTGGGGTGAAGAACAGCCAGATGAAGAAGGTCTGAACACCTGAACAAGAGAATGAAATGCTCCGTTATGCGACAGTCATCATATAACCACAATCATCAACACAGGAAAGCTGACTATGAATAATATGATAACCAGCAAAAATTAACTTTATGTTGCTACATCCAAATTCCTGAATTACATTTCCTGCTCATAATGTTGGCCACAAACTTCAGAAAATCCACAGTTTCAGCTTAAAACAACAGATACCGAAAAAAATGTGCAACGTCAAATGCAAACATAGAGAATTAACTGCTCTTCCAGTGGAGCATACCTTTTTTTTTTCAAAAAAAAATACATTAAAGTGATTAAGGATTATTTTTCTCTCCAAAATCCACATACAAGTATAGTTTATTGGTAAAAGACACCTCAGCAGGGCAGATGTTTCCTGCCACTGTGGTTGAACCCATGTTCTCAGCTAAAGGGTGGTATCCATTCATAACTTCTAAAATAATTACTGTAACAGCTGGTAGATTTTTTTTAAAAACATCGGTTTTGCCTGAGGTGTAGCTGATGGCCTCAATGATGCTGATCCTAGATTTTCACTTATTTACTTTACCACAAACCCACAGAGAAGGAATATGTCCACTTTCTGGACCAAGAACAAATGCTGTCTTTCTAACTTTTCAACCACTGTTGTAATGTTTGTTGAGAGAGGAACAACAAGGGAGGAGAAAACTGGATCCCACAAGTATTCTTTCTTGCTCGGAAAACCACTCAAGTCAGTGCTGAAACAAAAACCTTTCACCATCTGCCCACCTCGGTTTGCCCCGACAATATTTACAACGTGCTTCTCTGTCGGGGCCGGCGTCCAAAATGCCCACCAGTCTCTGAAGAATGTAGTGCCGAAAACCGCAGGTAACTAAACACGACGTGTTCCAAACAGACTGATTTAGCTGGATTCTGCTTCCAGCGTGATGATGTGGGAAGCCTTCGAGGCAAACCACCAGAGCGGTTCCCAGAAACCTCGCTTTCTGGAAGCTTCCTGTGCACCCACAGTAAGGCGACGGGAGGTACAGCGTTCAGATCGATGGCTGAAGTAAGGCTGCCAGGTTAGGAGTTCAATGCCTCATGTAGTTTAATAGATAGAGGGAGGCACTTCTTGTTAATTTATTGTTTATTTCAGACTTGAAGAACTGAGTGCGTGGTCTCTCACCATGGTACAATTAACTGTGAAATGCTCAGACAGTCTTTGCATCACTCTTTGCTCCCACTTCCACTGTTTTTCCTAAATTTGAAGGATTGCAATACCCTCCCCAGTTGCACAACACACTGTGGCAGTTAGAAGGGAATTTAAGGTGGACATTCATCAGGGGACTCAAACCGTTTATCGAAAAAGGTTGGTAGTTAGAGCCAAGCTAAAACTGCACATTTGTGGGGTTAAATGTTCTGAAGCTGCTTTGTAGTATTTTTGGTTCTGGTCCTTTGAGTCTCATCTGGTTCAAACATACAATTTAATCCTGTGAGATTCCTCTGTCGCCTTTGCCGGGTGTTCAGACAGAAAACAGCTCCGCATTTAAAACATGCAAGGGGCTGCTTTGGTTGTGTCGAGTTAAGTTGAGTTGCCAAAACCACTGCACAGCCGCTTGTTATCCTATTTACAATTCCATCGTCCATCTGCTGACAGTCATCGACTACTGAGCCCTGTACCATCATAACATTGTGATTTAAAAGGCCCAACGCCAGAGAGCACAAACAAGTAGTATGTTCCCTAAGATTTGCTGTAAGGCAGGAGTTGGTGGTGTTTGTGACATGCGGGGAGAGAAAATGAAAAGAAGTTTGTTGCTGCTAAATGCACTAACGTTACGTCTCCATGTCCTGTTTATTATTTTCTTATTAAACCAGACGCTTGGTTGCATAGTGGCGGCTGCATCTGTAAGTGTGTTTTCTTTCAATCGTGCTGTTGTAATTTGCATTTTCCTAGTTTAGCTTCCTCAGTATACCTAGCAAGCTAGCTTTGTTACAGACATAATTTGACAAAGCCCCTTCATAACCTGGCATAGGGATGTATGACGGATGCTCACTGGATAGGGATGTGAGAGTTGATCTGACTCCCTTTGCTAGTGATTGGAGACAGTTTTCTCTGCTCAGTGTGGGTTGTCAATGCCAATCGACCAAAGCCTACTATGAGATTGGATTTTGCAGTTCTGCAAACACATCATGGTGACAACCATCTGACCCCCTGTTGCAACAATTGTCAGATAAAAGTACAAATATCCTGTTAATATTAAAAAGTAAGCTACTAGGAATCTGTGTCAATGTAGTGGCCTTATTGAAATGAACGGTGAGGCTACGCTCTTCACACATGTTAATGTCCGGCAGTCAGGCTTACACTGTGCGCCATTTTTGCAACCAAAGACAGGGATTTGCAGTTGTGCATGTATTTTACATAATTTGTCAAAAGCTTTGCACAAAACATCCCTATAAACATACATTTAATATAGTTAAACAAAAAACAGGATTTAAAATAAACTTTTCTGCACTGTCATACATCTTATCCTCTTAAATGAAACATTTAGCAAAACTACAGATATCAGTGTCACTACTATCTGTGCTGAATATGTATCTGTCTGAATTTCTGTGTGCTTACTACCTGGAAGCTCAGTGCAAGGAACAAACAATGTTAAAGACAGTAGAGTTTAATTCTGGCAGAGAGTGACCGACACATAAAGTGATGTTTTCAGGCTTGCAAATGTTAAAAAAGTCAGTGTGTTTCATTTCCTGCTTAGCTAACTATAAGGTGGAGAAAAGTGTCCACTAACATATCACCACTATCCTGCCCAACATCACTGCTTTCCTCCTGCTATCTTTCCTCCACACTTCTTTCAAACTGTTTTGGCTGTAATCATCTTTGCTCCAAAAATAAGTCATTTTTACTGGATTGCACATTTCACTTGACCTTGACTCTGAGGGGGTGAGCTGTTCAGATCCAATTACGCAGTGCAATAACAACACGGATGGGGCCCTTGGGTTCCCGACAGCTATGCTTGCAACTCAGTGGTTAGCCTGACGTTATAAGCGCAACTATGTTTGGGCGGCTTGGTGGCTGATAGATCGGGGTAAATCAGAGTGAGGGAGAGAAGCTCTTGACATGGTGGTTTTGGCTGAGCACGCATCGCAGGGGGTAAAAAAAGACATGTTAATGTAGCGGTAAGTAACAGCGGAGATGGTTTTTCTATGAATGAAAAAGCGGTGTGATGAGTTATGAATGGGCGTCTCTCCCTGGCAGTTTAAAGTAAGGCTAAGTAGGCTATATTATAAGCTATACTATGAATGCTTATAATTCACACAAGGTCATGACATCGAGTTAAAGAAAGATCTGTGACTTGTTACCAAGCAGCAGCACACATAAACAAATATATGGCTCTCAGGGTGGCCAGAGTGCACAGACTGTAGGAGCTGTCCTGTAATCTCAAGGCCAGTGGTTTAATTCAAGCAGGAAACCAATACAACCATCAACAGCTCTGTGTACTCTCCAACAATGACCTCTGACCTGCTGACTGACAAGACATTTCAAATATGAGATTTAACTATATGCCATTAATGTAACTGTACAGTAAAATACTTAAAAGCTTCAAACAACTTGTTTTTTATTCCTTTTTTTAAACCTGACATTTACATTTTAGACATTTAGCTGATGCTCATATACAGACTGACTGCAAAATGCCAGTGAAGGGGTGAAGACCATGAACAATATCCCACTAACAACACATCACATCTGAGTAATCATTTCAGAAAAAAAGCTCAAAATTCTTCGATTCCAGCGTCATAAATATGAATATTTTCAGGTTTATTTACTCTTTTCTGACAGCAAACTGAATATCTTCGGGGTTGTGGACAAAACACGACACATGCAGCCTTGAAATTGTAAAATATTTGATGTTTACATTAACCCTCTCTGTGCTGTAAGTTCTTTAGAGGAGAGTAATCTGTTATTTGACCAAAGACAATAAGGTAGAGCTCTGCATTCGTGAGACAGTGATTTACAGCTGCTTCCTTTCAGGGGACATTAAGCTAATGCCAATTCGACCTACAAAACACTTACACACTATCACAGGGGAAAGCCTCAAGAGGGCAGCCAAGAGGGAGGGCAGGGGGCAGAGAGAGATTAGCAACACCATCAATGATCCTGGTGTTAGAGCACAGATCTGAGGTGACTTGATTGATCAGAAGTGGCACCGTGTTAAGAGTGAAACCAGTAGCAGAACCAATCGTACCCATTAGCGTCTAAATACGAACACACTGTGTCCATTTATGTTTAGCTGAACTCACAGGAACTAACACATTGTGACAAGACATCCCATCCAAGGAAATACAAAAACATTACAAAGCATTTAACCCTTTGGTGCCCACGTCCCAGGATCGGGAGATCTACTTACGAGACAAACTTGCCAACTTCCACCTGGATGATGGCGTTTTGCAGCTGGACTTCAAGGAGCTGGGCTTCCACAGGAACGCCCTCGGTGGACTTGTTGGCATGAGGAGAGAAGATTCGCAGCATCCCCATGTAGCTGCCCACCACCACCTTGTCTAAAAGGTACAATCACAGAGGACAACAGTTGTCAATGTTACAAGTCAGGATGGAAGTTATTACCCCCCTGACAACCTGTCAATGCTTTTATTTTGAGTGTCAGTGGAAGTGTCACTGACACTTTTACAGCTTTAATGCCAAGTAATTAGTCTCCGTTACCCACTAACTAAACTGAAAAAGAAGCGGTGTTGAATACATGACATCTTCACACAGAACTGAGCAGTTTTATTATTTTAAATCTATTTATTATGAATTATTTTTAGGACTTTATTTATAGAGTTTTATTATGTCTCCCATGAGTTGCGCCCACACCAGGTTTGCAGACTAACTCTACTTCAGTTCAGGAAGCAACCTGAAACATTGGGCCTATTTAAAGAGACATTACAGTCAATTAAAAGTCGACTTTGTCAGAAGTGCGTTCACTCTCTGGTCGAGAGGTAGATCACATCAACAATTTTATGTGCACCTTTCCAAATAAACAACCAAACGTATGTCAGTGCAATAATACAAGTGGTTAGAATTGTTTTGTGTTTTAAAATAATGAGGCATTGATAAGTAACGGTGTGACACACTATTAAAACTAATCAAATCATCATATGCTGTGAGCATATCTTATATGCTCACAGCCTTCTGTTCCATTTCTGTCATGTCTGTCAAGAGGAATCTGAATTATGGACAGGCTGTTGGGAGTCTTTTGTTCTTTTTGTTGTCTTTACTTAAATTTAAAGATCATCCTTTGTATCTAAACTGGCTTGGCGCTCCATTTGACCCAATGAATCACTCTATTCAAACCAAGACACCTGAAGCTTCATTTGAAAATCTTAACAGAAGCTTTAAATGTAAAATAAGGATTTAACTTTTATCCACATAGGCAATAAGACAGGTGTAATAAGACAGATATATAACAACGTCTAAACTTCAATATGGGCTCATTTCAGAAGAGGTCCTGCCGTCCGTATGCTTTGCTGTGGTTGGTGTATTTGTTCCACACTACACACTCACCATGTCCGCTGCCACTGTTGTCCACATCTCCAACGCATAAGCATCCCTGATCAAACTCCTCCCCTTCGCCGAGCGCTGCCGACCACCAATCACGGGCCTTGAACAGAGACATGCTGCCTCTGATTGGACAGAAAGAGGAAGACAGAGGAGGGAAAAGGTTAGAGCTCTTCGGCTGTCATTTGTGGTGTCATTTCTAAATTAAATATATATTCCTAATACACTCTCATCATTCATTCATTCATTATCTGTTGTTCACTTAGCAGCTCCAGTAGAGAAGTGGGGTTAGGTGCCTTGCTCTGGGGCAACAGTGGGTGATAAAAATAAAATTGGCAACCATTTCTTTTTCACTTCCGCTCCCAGATTTATCCAGCTGGCAGAGAATCAAACCACCAACAGCCTGGTCACTACAGAAACAGGGGATAATCAGTCTGACAACTGGCACGCTGACAGCTTGGACCACTGTTCACTCTGTTCTCTGCTCTGTGCACCACGCTGACACCTGCAGCCAATGGCAGGCCAGGATACCAGTCACGTGACTGCTGGATTCTGAGTGCGAGCACTAAAGCAGAGTGAGGAGGGGGGTAGGTGGGGGCAAGCAGCTTTTCTAGTCGCTAAGTGCTGAGCAGGTGGAACGGGCAGCTAATCCAGAGAGGGAATCCCTCATATCAACAGTACACTGCTGCACCGATCTGAGCGGTGTTAAAGGAATATTACACCTTTTACTACTCAGATATTTCATAACATGTTCAAAAGGCTTTAATGGAGGCAGGCTGGGAGGGATGTATGGAGATTCCCTCTGGATTTTATATTATGCAACGTGAAATTTATCACACATTAAACACTGAATATTTGCTGCGTTCACAAGAGAAAAAATAGATGTTTGTTGAGTCTCATTCCCGGGTCATCAAATCACAACGACATGGACCTTTTTCTCCAGAATTGCACAACAAACCTTTAACTCTCTGACAACAAGGAGACTGTAATGGTGCAAATCCCTGTCCTACACAACTAACTTATTATTTCAAGAGCTTTATTTCTTACAGGCTGAGAGATTTACAGTATCATCCTGTGTCCTGACTGTCTGCTTGGCTTCATGCTTCATTGACATGGCTTGGCACACCTGTTGCACTCATCCTATCCAGTTAAAAATGCAATTAACTGTAATTTGAATCAAGTAATGCTTCTGTAAGCTGGTAGAAAATCGGAAAATGATTCCACTCAGAGCATCTGAGTTTGTCCTCGCTCTCTGTATCCAACCACCACCTTCATAATAAACATGGGTTGGCAGGGGAATAAATGTTCAGTCCCCTGTGATGGAAGGCAGCGTCACATTAAACGCTGGTGCACAAGTGCTTTCAATTGCAATGTCAGAATAATTAGTATTTAGAAAAATAAGTATCTCAATAACCAAAGTCCTTCCTCTAATATTAGGGCTGCAACTTATAATTACTTTCATTGAGTCAATTAGTTCAATTAGTATATAACAGTGAAAATGGTGAAAACAACCCAAAGATATTCAGTTTACTGTTGTAGAGGAGTAAAGAAACCAGAAGATATTCACATTTAAGAAGCTGAATCAGAGAATTTATGGGTTTATTTCTTACTCAAATTACTCAAACCAATTATCAAAATAGTTGGCAATTAATTTAATAATGGACAACTAATTGATTATTGGATTAATAGTTGCAGCTGTCTAATATCCATATATATGTATATATATCACAATAACAGCTTAGACACGTTTTGAAAGACAATATTTTAAGTGGTTTGACTGATGTCCATCACATCAGATAGGACGGTAATGAATACCAACCTGGAGCCAAGGGACCCTTCAGTATTTCACATATCCTTCAAGCAGACAAGTGACCTTTTATCTGCTTTTATAGTTTAAAAAATGTGTATAAGACTCCACAATATTTAGAGCAACAAGTTTTCATGTAGTCAGAAGCTACATTAGAGACTCAGGTGATCACTCAAGGACGGAAAGAGAAATAAACGAGTTGTAAAGTTGTTCTAGTTGACACTTGTATAGCACATAACCAGAGACACCTGTGGGCTCAGTGTTTGATACTCAGGAGGATTCATGTTGTGGTAAATAACTTCTCAATCACTGAGCGACGAAAAACGCAAGTAAATTAATCATACACGCCTTCGGAAGCTATTTTAAATCGGTTACAAATCGAGGCATCCCGCAAAGGTAAGTTAGCTTCCAGCTAACGTCAAGCCGGCTGAATTAACTTTAGCTTAGCCGGCTAATTAGCTAGCTCTCCAAGTTACCTGGATACAAGCAGCTAGCGGGTCAAGAAACAGTGTCGCCACTGTTTTTCAGAGTCTCTCCACTTGCGACAAAGCGCGTTTTTGTTCCCGAGTGTCTCTCACCTTCTCACAAACGAGCCGGTCCGTAAAAGCCGTCGGTTTGTTTCTCCCCGTTCACACAAAAATCACATTTCTCAGCCTCTTGCTCGCAGCCATCGTCCTGTTGTCATGGCACTGACGCTCAGCGGAGAAGCCGGGTGGTTGTGCGCATGACCGGATATAGACGGAATGCCGGGAAAATGAGTTTTTTTTAATGGTCTTTCTGATTTTCAGCTTGTACTGTGAAAACTAAGACTTTTTTCTTCTTTTGTTGCCTCATTTGCAGATATTTTTTACTCAACATGTTATATAGGCATGTGTTCACTGAATCTAAATCTAAGATATTAATTCACACATAAAGGGAAACTTTTATTTAACTTATAAAATGATGATAACCAAATAACTTGATCATAGCCACAGCAGTGTATGACTATACTGCACTGTACTGTATCACATTGAACTGTATGGCAGAACATTTAAGCATTTGCTGTGATAAAATGTACATTACATTTAGCTAAATATATTTAGCTATATATTTAGAACTGAGTAAAAATTTCAAAATATATTTTTATTGTGATATGAGGCTGTATATTGTCTTATATTTTGGATGGCTGCATTACAGTAAAGCGATGTCATTTTCTGAACTTCTACTTATTCTCACAATTGCCTTTACACACTTCAGTCATTACATCCACATTACTGCTCATTATTTATCAAAAATCTCAATATTTCGTGAAGGTACCAATAGTCATCCCTACGATATAATCGCAATATCGATATTGAGACGTTTGATCAAAATCCTATTTGTCACGATATTTGTTGTTGTTGCCCAGTCCAAGCATTTATGAAGTGGTTTAGAGATTTTAAAATACTGAGATATTTATCATGATATAGTGCAAAAACATTGCAAATATTATTTTAAGGCAGTATTGCACAGCCCAAATAATATTGCATTATAGGTATTAAAATTCAGAAACTGTTTGATATTAAACTGTATGACAGAACATGTGAGCATTTGCTGAGGTATAATGAAATAATTTTTATATTTTTTCTTTATCCTCCTATATATTTTTTTATGTATTTCTAGGTTTTTATTGGATCATTGTCTGTTGATTGATCAGTTTGTCTGTTATGTTAAATACATTTTTATTGTTTGTTTGTTTGTTTTGTCCTGTACGGGACACAGAGTCCATTGTATAAACCAGATGGCTCCTGGATCTCTCCTGACACATATCTTTTAAATATCTGATTTTATCTAATCGTATGTTGGAGCAAATATAAATAAAGTGAATTAAAATAAAATAAAATGCACAATGTAGCATTAAAAAAAAGAAGCATGAAACCAATTTGGTGACGAGGAAGAAATCTTGACAAGTATTAACGTGCATGCAGGATTTATGTTCTGTTTGCAAACACAGATTTGTTGAACAATCTCCTCTTATTATGTATATAATTATTGTTTGTTTTGACAGTGAAAAGCTGAGGGCTCGTCCGGGATTTGAACCCGGGACCTCTCGCACCCTAAGCGAGAATCATACCCCTAGACCAACGAGCCACATACATCGTTTATGTGACCATGGTTCTCAGACTGCACTGTACAGTCCATGCCACGTTGACTGAGCTCCTCTGCTGCCCTCTGATCTTTACAGCACTGATCGATGATTTCTGGTGGCTGGGCGCCATCTACAGGCCATTCATTGTACTGCAGCAGACTCAGGCCAGAACAGCCCTGCAGCAGCAGACTCCTGCACATCATCAGCTGTTCTCAGCAGTGTTTCTTCTGGAGTGCTGTCCTTAAATTCACCTCAAGACTTTTTCACAAATACACACCTCAAAACATAGTGACTCAAAATCAATGTCTGCCTCTACTGTTTGAACGAGACAGACCTCTTTTTTTATTGGATTTTAGGACTTCTTCTATTTTCAATCAATATTTCAAATTTTATTGCATTAAAATGTTCCTAATTTTTTGTATAAACTGTATATTTAAAAAAGATTTTTTTTAAATGTGTGTAATTTTTTTTTTGCATGACAAGTATTATAAAATATGAGGCACACTAAAATCCAATATAAAGATGTATGTCTTATTCAATCAGTATTGGCAGACATTTTGGCATTGACTTTGAGTCAATGGGTGACATGACCTAGAGACTATTGAAAAAATGCAAATCTTTCATAAAAAATATTGATAAAAAATAGAAGAAGCACTAAAATAAAAAGGGGAGTGTGCCACTGACTCAAAATCAATGGTAAAATGTCTTCCTATACTGGTTGAAAATTGGTGATTCTTCTATTTTTGTTAATATTTTCTGAGACACCAACACCTGGTAAAACTGATGCTGCTGGACATTTTGATTGCGTGTTATTATATTAATAAAATAACATAGTTAGGTTTACAGTTATCTATTTGGGGGGAACAAATCATTTTTCTAATGATGTGTGTTATGATGTAATTGCAGTGTATTTGACTTCCACATTAGAAAGATGGCCTCCAAACACTCTCTCCGTCCAGATCAACTAAAGAGTAAAATATGCTGTGCTGACTGCTTGGCATCCAGAGGATACTTCTTCTTCCAGATCCAGATAAGGTCAAACCTTTGGTCAAAAATAAGGGCTCGTCCGGGATTTGAACCCGGGACCTCTCGCACCCTAAGCGAGAATCATACCCCTAGACCAACGAGCCATGTAGGAGAAGCTGGAAACGTCATTTTTTGAAGTTACAAACTGCCACGTTGACCAGTTTCCTATCTGCTCCTGTCTGATCCAGACCCCTGCAGAAGATCTTCTTGTCACTGGGCGCCATCTGCTGGACATTCACGGTACTGCAGCCAAATACACACACACCAGATATGGATGTGTCACTAAAACCTGATAATAAATCCAAGTACTTCTACATATTTATGCACATATCTTGCAAATCCAATTGATTTAAATGTATCAGTTGTCAAATAAAACCATAAATATCAAAGGGATCGATTTTGCACCTTGGTATAAACTGTGCAACAAAATCTCTGATGGCTGAGAAGTCTTTAAATGCTGCACACACTGCGTACTGCACCTTTAAATATCATCTAAGAGCTTTCAAGGCTGTTAGAGGCTCCATGTTAGTCCAGATTTCTGCCCAGTCCGTGATCCAGTCGAGGATCACAAAAAGGACGTTTTATTACATTTTTCAAATCACACCATCAAAGGAAAGAGAAAGCCGTCTGCTTAGAAAAATACAACACCGGTCTATACTTTTGGAGACATACATTTCCATACAACACCCACGTATACAGTATGACATTATTCCCCGTTTTATTGATATATATATATATTTTTTTTAATCTCCCAGTTTTGTTTTTGACATAAACTTAACAATAAGAAAAGGCAACATGCAGGTGATAGCAGCGCATTTAAAACAACAAAGAGAACAACACAACATGTCGCGACGAACGGAGACGGTGAGATATTAGCTTTGACCTCCCAAAACAAACAAGGATGAGTATTTTAGAGGTAGTGCTCATTTTTAACAAGAGAGTGAAAGGATGATGAACTTAAGTAGGTTTTTATGCTGGGTTTTACTGAGCCACAGGCAGCAGTGTGCTTCCTTCTGTTCACTGAAACGGTCGACTAAAATATAGATATATTATAACTCTGCAACACTTCACCTGTTACTTTGGTTCAAGGAGATTATACTATTGTAATTCCCTCTAATGATGATTAAAAAAATCATATTTAGTATTATATTATACCTCTTTAACCTTAAACACTGGCATGGAGAACACTTGATTGTTCAGTCAACAAGGCAGAGAAGCTCACAAATTCTTAAGGGCATTTGGAGGAAGATGCAGACCTGGTTTCAACATCCATCCTGAGAGATCTTTACACGAATGTGTCCTGAGCCACATGGAAGAAGAAGGAGAAGAAGGAGAAGGAGAAGCCACAACAACATGCAGAATGGATTACACAGTCTGACTTCCATGTGCTTCACTGTAATGTAATTTATATGTTTGGGCTCTTTACCTGCTGATGTTCTGCCAAGGAAACACCGATCTAACCATGGAACGAATAACTGTAATATCACCAGACTACATTAACAAATTGCAAGATTTTTGAGAGTTGTTGAGTGAGAACAACCTAACAAACTTTTAAAAAAAAACAGCAAATGCTAATTTTAAATCGATCATGCCTTCTTGCAAATTCGGCATTAAATGCAATATAAAAAGTTGTTTGATTTGTCGCGGCACTGCTGCACCAGCTGTTTAAACACACTCTTTCAACTGATTTAACCATTTACGCTAACGCTATGAAGGAAGACAACATGTTATTGAGGGTAAACATGTCAAATTTTACAAATACAGCAAACGGTTATCAATATAGTCTACGTATTTGACACCCGTGAAAAAAGTCCCCAGACTCCATTAAAAAATTGTTATATTTTGAGAGTTGCTGCATGAGGAGAAACTTTATAAACTTGTCAACAACAAATTCTTAACTATTTGGGCCTTCTTGTTGATTCGGCAAATGTTATACATGCAAAAAATGTGCTGCTTGTCCTTGTGATGTGTAATTTGCATATAAAGCAGAGAAGTGAGTGTTCACTTGAGACAATAGACATGGAAGTGTCCACTTGTAATTGGACCACTCAGGACGGATGTTGATACCAGGTCTGAATTCCCTCCTTGAGCTGCTTCTTCTTCTATAAGTTGATATGAAGTCAAATGAGCACAACAGGGTTAAAAAAAAAAAAAAAAAAGCAAATGTAAACATGGCTTTTCTGTGCAAGCATGTGTCCTACATCCACAAATCAAAACTACTGCCACGTGTTCACGTACAGGCCGATTCCCCCGTACACAGAATTTAAAGTGCGTTTCCTCTGAACACCTGAGTTTCATACTGACAATCTGAATCCTTTTAATCCTCCCCCCAACTAATTCTGTCGGTGGTCATTATATTGCTGCTGTGTCATAGCAACTAATTTTAATATTAACGAGGAATTACATTTTCAAAAGGTCCTTAATGTACTTCATTACTTCCATGACCTGCAAAAGCTCTAAAGCAGCTTGTTTTATGTCTGACACCAACGGCTCAGTTTCATATTCCGAACAAGAAAGTCACAAGTTTAGAGTAACTGATGCATGCTGGGATATCTCCAACAAAAACACTGTGTCCATCTCCATCTGTGGGCGCCTGTTTTATGGTATACAAATATTACCATATCAAAAATAATTCTATGAATAACAATGTTAACAATAAGATGCAAATTATAAAGATGGAGTGAGAGCTGGTGTTTTCTCTTTATCTCACTTTTGGTTATTCGTTTTATCATAAAACAACATCAGAAACTATTCAAAGGAACAAAACACACCAGAGACAGGCTGCTGCTGCCGTGTGGACTTTAAAAACAGTTCATTCAGGAGATGTAAAACGTCTTTTAAAAAAGGTTTTTACAGGGGGGGATCCAGAGCAGGTGGAGGGGTTAGATAGTGACCACTCCGGACCGGCGACAAAGGTTTAAGGTGGTGTTAGAAGTCTGACAGGCCCGATGCTGGAAGGGGCTGACGGGAGGAGAGGAGGAGTGAACCAAGGGGGTGGAGTTATAGAACCTTCTGGAGGATGGCGTTGGGCACTTCCAGAGTCTCGTCCTTCACCAGGACGATGTCATAAGAGTCCAGATATTTGTCAAGTCGCTCTTCCACCTGCAGAGAGACCAGAGGAAAACTGTCAGGAGCAGCTGAACAGCTCACGTCATCAATCTCCGAGAAAATAATACAAAAACGGAGCCTGCACACTCAACAATGCTCCCATGAGCATTTATTACCTCCACGTGTGACGTTAAAGCTCTGTCACACTTTATGTAACCTGAACGAGACATGCCACACATGGAGGTCTTATTACTATCTAGTATTGACTTCCATATTTGGAGGTTGGACTTCAAACTCTAACTTTCCTTCCAGAGAAACCAAAAAGTAAAATATGCTGTAATGATCACTTTATGTTTAGGAGATTCTATGAGGTACATGTTTTGGGAAAAATGTGGGTTCGTCCGGGATTTGAACCCGGGACCTCTCGCACCCTAAGCGAGAATCATACCCCTAGACCAACGAGCCACACTTCCTTTATGTTCACCGTCTGTTTCTGAACTCACAAATTGCCACGTTGGACAGCCTGTGTCCTCTAACTGTTCCCAGACGTCTGCAAATAACTTCTTGTGCCATCTGCAGGATGTTTATGGTACTGCAGCTAAATCATGTGCCAAAAACTCCTGAACACTTGGTTTCCCAAACACATTTCATGCTTGTTCTTTCTCTAAGATTGTGAACTCAATCACACTCAGTGTTCTGGGACATTCTCCATATCCTATAGGATCCATGCTCATGTGTCATGGCCGTACCTTGTCGTTGAGGAAGCCGATCTTGAGCATGTTCTCCACGTTGGGCACTCCGTCGGCCATGCTGAGGTCCCCCAGTGAGTCGCCCATCAGGATGATGTTGCAGTACTCCTTCAGCTGTTTGAAGTACTCCGTGTTCCGCAGGGCGCCGTCGTGTTTGTTGTACACGTGGATCAGCTCACCTTTGAAGCCCTTCAGGACGCCCTGTGAGATGAGGAGCAGATCCAACCAGCACGGTGAGTCACAATATCATCATGTGTTTCTGTGGTCATGAGACTGAGCTGTAACACAAGCAGAAGAACAGAAGGCGTGCAGGACTCACGTTGTCGTCGAAGTCCATGAAGTTGGAGACGACCTTGACGTTGGGGTGGTAGACTCCGGCTTGGCGGATGATTTCCTCCAGGACGTCACCCAGGCCAGCGGAGAAGATGAAGACAGGCACATTGTGCTGCTGCAGGCGGTCGAAGAACTGCTCAAAGCCTTCCCTGATACCAAGCAGACATGGAGAGAGACAAGATGGTGAGAAACACCACTTTATAATCCACCTTCGTAGTGTCCTTTGTGTTGTGTTGTTGTGTTTTTGATATTCCAAATGGTATTTTATTAAATAAAACTCAGAAATTGTTCCCACATTTTTTTCTTGTTCACTCAAAAAAAGAGATCCAAACTACAGATTTAACTGTCATTCCTTAATTATCATTTATACTTAGAAGGAGACTACAATTTGCTACCCTACTAGTGTCCAGGTGAGTGTGGAGGAACAGGTACCTGAGCGCAGCGTCAGACTCCCTCACCACCTCTGACAGTTTGTCTTTCTCTATCCGCTGCTCCACCAGAAGTGTGTGAGACTTGAAATACCTGCAAACACACAAACACATTTTTAGATACATCAGGCTTATCTCATTCTGCCCAGCAACAAAAAGTGTGTGTATTCTGCTGGCTGTGAGCAGAAACATTAACATGGCTGTGTGTGTGTGTGTGTGTGTGTGTGTGTGTGTGTGTGTGTGTGTGTGTGTGTGTGTGTGTGTGTGTGTGTGTGTGTGTGTGTGTGTGTGTGTGTGTTACGCTCAGGTGTCTTACCACTCCACCATGAACGGATATTTCTCCTCCATGGTGAGCTGAGGGTCGATCTCGATGGGATAATATTTATTCTTCAGCTGCAGCAGCTTCTGCCTGCACTCCTCTGTTACCAGTTTGCAGTTTTCAACAATATCTGAACAAAGAAGAAGGACGACACCGTTATAACTAAATAGGGTTATAACCGACTATAAGAAATGTCTTGTGTTGTTTTCTCGGTCTACTCACAGTGACACGACGGACAGCGTTTGCCGTTGACTGCAAACTTGCTTAACGTCATGTCGAAGTCTGTGATGACCTGCAACAGAGCCAAGAACACTTTGTTTCCCAGAACCAGAGAAAAACATCAATCAGACACATTTGATTATTAAACAGACGCTGGAGGACACAAAGGACCTGACAGGGAACCTTAAAGAGGTGAGAAAATGATGTCTTTGTCTCTAGAAAGTTAGCCGACTTCTCCAGGTCGAGGGCTTCAAATATTAACTGAAGGGCAGAGTGTCTGCAGGTATCAGACACTTGAATGGTTCTTACAAAGTGTTTAATTTTTCGACGTGGTACGGAGCAGCTGGGCCAAGTGTGAGTGCGCCCTAAATGTCCATTCAAAGCGTCCTGTTTAAAGGCTTGTGAGCGTCAGTACCACCAGATGGCGCTGTTTCATCAAAACACTGACTGATAGGGTGGCATCAGGACTTCAAGTTCTACCTGTAGTTTGGAGGCTCCTCCTTTGATGAGGCCACAGATGATCTGCTCCACCCTCTCAGGGTCCCTCATGTGGACCGTCGTCTTCTCAAACTGAGGCATCTGCAGGGAGAGAGACACAGAGAGAGAGAGAGAGAGAGAGAGGTTATTATAGACTCATCTTTCACCTTTCCTCTAACGTAGACTTGGCCGACAGCACTGAAGACACTGGATCAGCATGACCGTTTCACAGAAGCGTAAGAAAGACTTCAGCTCTGACTACAACACTCGGGCCCTCAGGTCATCTTCGGTTCGAGCTCTGGTATGAAGAGAAGGACGAAATCTGAAGTATGTTCAGTATGTAGGTGAAGGTGTGTGTTGAGTGTTATGAAGACTACACGTCGGACTACAATTAATGACTTCTTTCTTCGACACTGGCTCCAGTGTGTTTGAACACGCTGTGCCAGACACACACTCTCTCCTGGAGGGGGTTTAAGGGTCATGAAACAGCTGATGTTTGGAATCTGTGGGTGTTGTATAACGAGCTGAGTGACCACATAAACAGCCACAGTAAAACCCTGCAGAGAAGAGGTGAACTTCGTCTTCATCAGCATTAGTTTTTGTGGATAAAACTGGTCTCAAAGCTTCAGATCAATCATCAATTTCTGTTTGTTTTACAGGAATAAATAAAAGTTTAAAGACAGTTTGCATCCATCATTAGAGATGATCTAATGATGGATGAGATGATGATATCAAGGAGCTACTGTGTGTTAAATTGTTTGAGAACAAACTGTTGGTATCAGGAGATAAATGCACTCTGTTTGTATTCTTGCAGATCTACACTAAACGAGGCATTTTCTGAGTTTGGTGGAACCAGTTAGCAAAATCTACTGTAGACGAGTGAAAGGAAGTTTTGTTATTAACAAGCTGTTATTTGTTCTTTTCTCTGAAGCGTTTCACTCAAGCATGAGAGTCGCTGTCGGATCAGCTGACTGTCAACAGACAGCAGCGAGCGACGTCGTGACAGTCGACTACTTGCAACAACCAACCGGCCTGACAGCGTCCGTCTGACAGCCGCCTGCAGGCTCAGTCTGACTGACAGGAGCTCTGGAAGGAATGAGAGTGTGTTCGTGTTTTGAGCCTGTTAAGTAACAATGTGACTTGAGTTGCAAAATGCCTCAGGGAATGAGCATATAAAGCTGTTTGTGACATGGTTATGTAGGCTGCATATTCTCTCGATCAATCAATTAGTCGTTTGGTCTATAAAATACCAGAAAATGGTGAATAATGCAGATCAGTGATGCTCAAAGCCCGAGACGACGTCCTCAAGATATTCAGCTTACTGCCAAAGACGAGCAAAGAAACCAGTTACAACTCACTGATTAATTGCTGCAGCTCTAATTATGCACCAATGTAATGATGACGATGTTTCATACAGTAGATGTAAGCTGTGCTGATGAAAAGCAATCACCTGAACCCTCAACACACAGATACACACTCACATCACCCACAACACCTACAAAACACACACCCCCCCCGCCCAGTTTAAGGTCCACCGGTCTGATTTAATCAGCTTCAGGTTTCACAGCACCTCATACATCCGTCTCATCCATCAGAAACATGACAACTGCCCCCAGAACACAAACCAAAATAAAACTGTGGTTTCTAAGTTTCAGTCTGGTCTCTAATAAGCCTCTCAGTTACACACAAACACACTCAACTAAGCCTTTAGTTGACTTTGTGGAGTCAAAAATGGAAGAAAAATGGTCTGACAGGTTTTGAATGTGTTGCCAAAGGGTCGACCTGCTCTGCCTGTACATGTTCACAACGCCTGGAGTTTAGGAAAAAAATATGAGAAGGCGTGGAGTTTGTCGAGGGAGTGTTCCCCTGAAGGCAGTTACATGCAGACCTGCTCTACCTTGAGCAAACATGACACGCTGCGATACTGTCGACAATTACACAAGAACAATAAATGTGATGCTGCATCACGTCGCAGTGCCTTTTTTCTGTTTTGCACAATTTAACAGTCGGCAAGCAGCAAACACTGAGGTTCAAAGGTCAGAGCATCCTGAGCGCAGAAAGAGACGAGCAGGAGGATTTATTGTCACCTTAAAGAGCAAGAATTTGTAACATTAACTGTTAAATTAACAGTCACTAGCAGCCCCCAACAATGGCTCCAGCCATAACCAGTTATACAAAGACACACACACACACACACACACACACACACACACACACACACCCCGCCCACACACACACACACACACACACACACCCCGCCCACACACACACACACACACACACAAGCTTACCTCGGGTCTGTTGTCTCAGCTAAAACAAGAGTGAGGAAAAGATTGTGTGGACGCAGAGGGCTTATATATCTACAGCAACAGCCAGGGAGGGAGGGGGCGTCACCCAAAATAGATTAGACAACGTAACCCCTCCCTCTGTCACACACACACACACACACACACACACACACACACACACACGGTTCAGTATAAATAAAGGAAAAATGACATTTGTAATGTACCCTTGTTCCTGTCATGTGACCTTTGACCTCTGGAAAAAGGAACCTTTAAAATCAATCAGGGAGGGGAGGGTGGACTCACTACTACTGCTGCTGAGCACACACATTTTAAAACACACAACACGAGCCCCCCCCCCCCCCCCCCCCCCCCCGGCAAACACACACATACATGCAGTAAATAGCTGGACGGCACATGAAAGGTCACGAGGGTTCAAGGTTCAGTGTGAGCGTCAGGCTGTTTGGTCTTACAATGGTCAGTCGCACATGACACGCAGCCGCTAATGGACATGCCTCACATTCATGCAAACACACACACACACACACACACACACACACACACACACACACACACACACACACACGCCCACAATGGTAATCTATAGTGTTTCACGTGTTTCTTTTTGCTGCTGCTTCAATATAATCTAAAGCAGATGTACACACATGAAGAAACAGGCGAGGTAACTGCAGCATCATAACCTTTCTAGTTGAGTCTGAACATGTCAGTCATCTTGTTTTAATTACATGTGTACACACAAAACACACACACACACACACACACACAGATCAGCATTCAGGTCGAGCAGGTTCTTGTGTTTAAGCCTCTGATCGGCCCAGAGGGAGAAAGATGCTCCAACATAACACTTCTCACATCGATTCCTCTACCGGCGTATCAGTGGAACCCATACGAGGTCAAAGCAACAGAAGTATCAGTGTAATCCATTACTGATATTGGTAATGAGATTTAGAAACATGTGCAAGGTTGCTAAACAGTTTGGGACGTCAACCTACAGCTTGACTTTTAACAGCCGTTATAAAAACAACAGTAGGCCGATACAGTCATTTGTTCTGCCAGTCAGTTATTTAAAGGACAAAAAAGACATTTGTGCACTGACGCTTCGTCCAGGGCTCAATTTTTGCTGAACAAGGCTGAGCTCCCTGCTGTCCTCAACTGTTTGTGTTGATGTAAGACGGTGGACACTGGAACACGAGAAAGCCCCATCATCTCCTCTGTCGACCTCCACCGCCTCACATACCACAACTCCTGAAAACTAGGTCGACGCTCTCTGATTACACCTCGCCATAATAACAGCACGTATCGCTGCAGGCTCAGAGACACAGCTCCACCAATCGTGTGCCCGTATTTATGAGGACAGGGAGCAGGGAGTGCTTTGTTTGGTTGTGGGGCATTCTTTGGCCTCGATCCCATTTCCGAGTTTTACCCCTACGCCACATTTTCAAGCGTCCTCTTGCCCCTCAGAACAGAAGTACAAGGGGCTGTGGTTGAAATCTGGAGATAGACGGACACTCGCAATTTATTCTAACTTCGAGCTATCTAATAACAAACACTGCTTCATTACCTGGTCGCTAACTGTGCTTTAAAGGCTAACATTAGCAACCTGTGCAACACTGCTGGACTTAAGTCAAATTTTGGGCATATGCCATCCAAAGGGGGGAAGGCACCCTTGAAGTACATAAAATTCTGGTAATGTCGTGCATAAATCATCAATAAATGTAACGTTAGCTAGCTAGCTACTTAGCAAAGGGTCATTGTAACTGATAAAAATGATAATACTGCACTGTGAAAATCTCATACTGCTGCAACCCGAGGTCCGTTACAGTCCTGGGCCATCCTCTTCTCTTGGCTTTGGCCGCATTTGCACATCGTGTTAAAATGCAGATGGATTCAGCACAATTTAACAAGACAATTTAACAACCTTAACATGCAAACGTGGGTTTGGTCAGCAATATCAGGATTTGATGTGATGTTAAAACTGTGACATTTGCAACTAGAAAATCCAGAACCTCCGGACAAAAGAGGACTGAGGCTATAAAAACTTCCTATCAGCATCTTTTGCAAAGTCTCTTATCCCAATAAAACCATAAAGCGATATCTTATCCTGAGTTCAAACGAGCCGCAGACTGCTGAGAAGCTTCACCTTTAACCTCAGCACGTGAGTGGGGAAATACTTTCCAGCAATGTCGTCTGTCACATGAATACAAAAGGCACAATCAAGTTTACTACTTTGCGTAACGACAACACCGGTCACGTGTCACATTAGCATTTTGGCGGTTTATTTATTGCCCCTGATGATAATAGCATCAATAGTGATGTGTTTCAATCATCACGCAGAGAAAAGATGAATATAAGGGAGTAAGGACTGAGAATTTAGGTTTGTTTGGTAGAAGTGAAGGATCAGTTCAGAGTGTGACAGCAGAGAGAAACACATTTCCGAACGCTTCACTTAAACTCTTATTTGAATACTACTTTGCATGTTGCTGCAAAGCCCCTGACTCATGAAAGGACGATTATCAGTAGACTTCTCTAACAGCTGTCAAACTGCCTGTTCAGCCTTCTCCCAACATTCCCCTGAAATCCCACCTGATCCACACGAGTCTGACCGAGGATTACACAAAAGGTCGAGCTGCTGTGAACCAGCCTTGGCCTGCCGGGGGCAGAAGTCATGGACAAAATGCAGACTCTCGCTGAGTGTTTCCCCCACAGTTCACTGATAACTGATCCCTGTGTTAATGAGGTGCACCTCTGACAAACAACTGTACTCACACTGACGGTCCTGCAACTTCCAGTACCACTTCTTGTAAGATCTCGCCAGTTAGTTTCACCACCTAACGATGCTAACACTAGCTAATGCTTGCTAGCTAACATTGGGGCAGTACAGTTTGCTGTAGAATTAAACAACCGTTATGTTTTTTTCCACAAACTGGCAACTACCAAGACTGTTAATGCTGACAAAACACAGATACCATGTGATACCAAAAGTGTCATATTATCCTAAATGTGAATATTTTCTGTTTTTTTCCTCCTCTATGACAGAAAACTGAATATCTTTGGGTTGGGTTTTTTGCGTTCATCAGTTTCCTGTGGCCCCACACACACACACACACACACACACACACACACACACACACACACACACACACACACACACTTCGAACTGCTTTGGTTGTCATGGTGACAGCCATCTGTTTCTACTGATAAAGCAGCATGACCACCGGGGTTCGGATACTTTACCTTCGAAATTCACGTTCATTGCTTTGCTATGATAACCTCGAATTTCTGAGTATTTAAAAAAAAAAACTCATGTCACTGTTGGACTCACTGCTTCAGTAATTCAAGGAGAACGCCTCCGTTGGGAAACCACGATGTGAACCCAGAGCGTGTTCAGGCATCCTTCTGGTCATATCATAGAAACGACTGTGTGTTGTAGATACAGTAGAAATAAGAGAGTGCACATCCTCTTCTACTACCAGCCTCATTGTTATCTGTACAGGACACTCAGCTGTTTGCATTTGTGTTATCGACAAATAGACGATCATCTGCAAAACAATCTGCCTGTATGACCTCTCAGAAACAAGCGTTTTTCATTCTGCTCCTGATATATGTAATATGTTGCTTTGCTCTTATTGTCTCTGTCCTTTTTCACAAATATAGACACCAGACTACTGATATCTGGAAAGCAGAAACATACTTAATCCATCTAGTTTTCCTTCAAGTGCAGCTCTGTTCTGCCCTCCAGAGGTCAACCAGGTGAAATACACTCCAGGAAGTTTTTTCCTTCACCAAACCGAGCAAGAGACGTTTGTCTCAACCGCACCTTTTGGCTTGACATCGAAGGTAAAGCCCAGGTGTATTGACAACATTGATAACATGAACAAACAGCTAGTTTCAGAGTCCAGGGACAGGGACAGGGACAGGGACAGGGACAGGGCGTTTGACCTTCACACCCATGTAAGAAAATACACCACCATCTTTTATGTGAATCTAATTTTTCCTGCAGCATGGCGGTGCCCACATCGCCTGAACTACAGCCAATGTTTTGACTGCCTGAGGTTCCAACTGTCATCTGCTAACTGCATCAACGACAAGGTGAGACGTATCAGGATCTGTGTGATTGAGCTCAGCAGGTGGTTGGCTGGGCGGAGAGGGTTTATTCTCATGTGAACTTTTTTAAGAGCGTCATTCAGGCCTTTGGACGTGTGATAATTGTGATGGACTTCAGATATTTCTAATTATTTCAACACCAAATTACAAAGCAATTCATCAGTCTGTGGCAGGAAGGAACAGGAGTGTTCAGAGACAGATGTTAGAGCACGATCGAGTGTAGAGCTACAACGATAGAGGAAGGAAAATGAATCGGCAAATATTTTTATAAAAGATTAATTGTTCAGTCATTTTTCAAGCAAAAATGTAAAAATGTTATGTTTCTAGCTTCTTAAATGTGAGGATTTGCTGCTTTTCTTTTTCATATATGACAGTAAATGAAGAGTTTTTGGGTTTTGGACTGTTGGTTGGACTAAAGAAGCAATTTGAAGACGTCACTTTGGGCTCTGGGAAACTGGAAAATAATTTCATTTTTTAATTTCAGAAATGCGCTGGGATGCAAGACCAAAAGATTAATCGAGAAAATAATTGGCAGAATCATCCATAATGAGACTAATCGTTACTTGCAGGTCTAATCGAGGGTATGAACAAATCAGTGGATGTCTTCTCGATGGTTTAGACCAAAAATCTGCCAGCTTGTGTCCGTGTGGTGCCGCTGTGACTAATCTGACCTTGACACAGAAAGGATACAGTCTATGACTAACATACATGTCCGACGTGACGCACATCGCACATGTTTATCCACAGTCTGTCTAATCATAGTACCCGAACGTACCCGCTGGAGACCGATCTTTCACTAACACAGACTACTTTGACAACACAATCAGATCTGTTCACACAGCATTAGATACAAAACAAGTCATTCTTCTGCTCCTTTAGGGACATAGAATAGCTTTTCAGCACGTTAGGTGACAAACTATACATGTTGACCTCCAAGAGATGGTTCATTGTATTCAGGCCTTATGAATTTGATCTGCACACCTATAAAACAGTGGAGCATGCAGAGGAGAGAAAATATAGCTTATATTTGTACAAGCATCAGCAAGACAGTCTTAATGAATCATACGTTGCTCCTGATGTGTGCTCAAGGTGATAAAATGTCGGTAATAGTGTCAAAGTGTCAAATGCATGTAACAAAAAGATGATTTTGGACTTATGTGTGCAAGCAAACAAACACAAACAACCAGCAGGAATCATGACAAAGTCAAGCTGTCTGTCTGCGGTTCACAAAACCACCGCGGTGGTTTTGTGAACTGAATCAAAGACTGTGTTTTGTTTTTAAACGGTGCTCAAGTATTTCTGAGATGAGTCAGATGGAATTTAAGTGAGAGTGACAAAACTCACTCAGCAGAGGAACGTCCACGTACAAGTTCAACACGGGACAGAACATGAAAGCCTAACGGAGCCGCTGTAGCGTCGTTCTGGACTCCCGGGGGTTTAAAGCGGATGTTTGTGCCTCTGTAGAGTCGGATATCATCAAAAGCAGATGGCCACAAGTTTCCATGCTGAAGGTCGTGAGAGGAAACGAGCTAACTGTTTTCTATCCTGAAGCCGCAGCGGCGACTACATCCCAACAACTCATCATGTAGTTTCATCCTCTCACCAAAGGATTGGATGTGACAAACAAACAGAGGGAGACCGACTGCCAGTTCGGATGCTGCTTCATTTTACTCCATGTCTTTTCAGTGACTTTGACTATCTGTGATGTTCTGCACTGCTGTTGTCTCTAACAGCACTGCTCCACTTGACAGGTTAACACAAGTTATTGGCTGCATTAACTCACAAAAAGACATGAAATCAGCCTCTCTTTGACTTTTTTTAGCTCCGTTTATGAAACCAAATCAGATCAGCGAGGACGGAACAAGAAACAGACTTCTTCTGTTAACTCGGTTGCAAATATATGGAAGTCAGCTGACGGTCTGACCGAGTTGAGCACATCAACAGTATTAGAAATCAAACTGCCAGATGCATTACAAGGTGCACAGTTTCACATCTAATCTCCTCTCATCGGGTCACTTGGATGTATTTCACAACTTTTATTTCACAAACTGGCAGTTAAAAAGTTTCAGTTGCTAAATCAACAATGATGCAAACAACCAGATGTAAAGCAGCCAAAGTGTCAGAAGTCACCAAAAGACAAGTCGTCCTTCGTCCAGTGTGGAGTAACTCAATTAACACTAGTTTATTACTGAACCCGCCCGTGTCCTGCCGTGCTACCAACCACCACGAGTACATTCTCACCTGTGGGAAACGCTGCACTATCAGTTTGTGTTCGCTGATACACAAACCAGACAAGCTGCTGTGCGACCCAGCTTCACCCTTCAGACTGTTGCAACACATCAGCGATAAAACCACACTTACAATGACATAATGAGAGGAGGTTTCCTCCCAGGGAAATTACAAACTATAGATCAATAAATGTTCCTCTGCAGCCAGAATATCTGACTTTTACTTTTACATCTGAGCATCTGTTTTTTTTACTGTAAAGAATGAACTGTGAATGATCAGCTGACTCTGAGGGGATTCCTGTCAGGTAAACGAGGTTTTGTGTAGGTGGACAATGCGTACAAATATGCAGCTGCATAGGTGGAGCCACATAACTCAGACATGAATCATATAGATTCAAGTGGAGATACAGTTTACAGCAACGCCTTGCAACGTCTGCAACAGGCTAAAAGTCTTAAAGTGTAACATCAATGCAGCGCATGTTAGCAACTATTGATGCAATGACTGATCCATTCATTCATTGAACATTTTCTTGTTTCTTTACTGAGAAACAATAATCAACATTTTTCACCGTTTCATAGTCAAAGCGATCAACAACCTAATCATGAGATTAATCAGCAATGAAAATAATCATTACTCGCGGCCCTAACTAAGCTCGTACAGAATATTCTTCAGCTTCCTCTTTGTCGAACTACACGTATTGTTAGTCAGACGTTAGGTGTTGTTGATGTAAAAAAGAAGGTCTTTATAAATTTTTTATAAACAAGCATTATTACTACATAAGTACACAAAATTCTTGAGAAAAGCCAACACGTTCAAAGACTTTTCTCACAGCTGGGCTTCATATACAAATATTGAGAATGAAGGCTCAGTGAGCACGATGTTTTGGAAACAGGATAAGGTAATAATTCACTTTTTCCAACTTACTTCTGCCGATACAGAAAATATGTTGACATGTAAATTGTCTGTGTGCCGGTAGAAATGTTCGAAAACAGAAACCTACAAAGTTTTTGTTGTACACAGCTGATACGGGTCATACAGTCAACGACAAGGACACAGTTCTGTACTTGAAATAGGGGTGAAAATGGCCTTAAAATAACATTGTGATATTTTTTGGTTTAAATCGCGATACACAATATATATCTTGATATTCTGAAAGTATATAGAACGCGTACAACCGTCTCAGAAAAAGTACATCACTTAACTAATGCAGCCTTTGAAATATATTACGATAACCAAAACCTAACACGATATTTGGTCTGATTTCACAATAACAATATAATACAGATATATTGCCCAGCCCTAACCTGACTCGCACACACACAACCTGTTGTTATTTCAGCAGTTTGTGTTGAATGTTGCACAGAGACCTGATTCCTGTCGGACAGGTTAGAAAGCTGGACTGCATGTGAAACTGTAGCTTGCATAACCTGCATGCTGGCTGTCCAACAACAGACCACAGCAGCAGCAGCAGCAGCAGCACAAAGCTGTTTCCATGGCAGTGAACGCATCACGCACACAGAGGGTCAGCTGTCAGAGCTTCCTGCTCTCAAACACAGAAGCTGCAGCTCTTTCTGTCGGACAGGAGCGAAGCTGTGACCTCTAAAAACAGCTGCTGTTTTAGGGAACACTCGCGCCTGCGCAGAGCATCGCGCTGCTCCACTACTGTCAATACACAGAGGACACGGCGCCACGTTTCCGGACGTGATTTTCAGAATAAGGGCGCACATGTGTTGCATTTGTTTGAAACACAACAGTAATTACAATGTATTTAATGGCTCGTGTGCAAAGCTAGTGTTATAGCTATCATGGTTTTCCTCTAACACGTAGAAACTTTTTAATAAATGAAAGCCAGGCATGCAAACTTAGGGGCTCGATCTGTATGGCTTTTTCAGGGCTGATACCGATACCGATTATTAGAGATCAAGGAGAGTGAAAACCAATATTTGGGGCTGATATCCATCTGCAGCAAAATAATCAGAGTAATAATCAAAAAAATGCTGAATATCGGCCCGATAATCGTCCAGGGCCGATAATCAGTCTACCCCTAATGCAAACCCTAAATTAAACCACAGTTTTCACGCTGAATGTAGCCACAGTTTGCTGAATGTCCCTGAATATATGCCTACTCATTCCTAATACGACTGTAGTTAGATGCTCTAAAAAAAACATGTCAAGAAAATGTGTTAATATGTCAATGGACCCGCGCTCTTATTTCGAAGGCACACCTCCCCCACTTCCTGTGTCTCATCTGCCTCTGGGTACCTTGACGCAGCGGAGCGTCCGCGCTCACTCACCATCTCTATGATCCGGGTTTTCTTCCCCGCTCGCTTCTTCTTGGCGACGATGTACTGGGCCAGAACCACGCCGCCGAACAGGGCGCAGACGCTGGCGCTGGCCGCTGCTCCGACCTTCACCACGGCCGTCCTGTCCATGACGGGTCCCGCTGCTCCCTCCACAGGTCCAACCACCGTCCCGGAGAGTCCCGTCCGGTCCTGCCTCCTGTCAGCGCGCGCCCTCCCTACTGGTGCAGCCGAAGATCCTCTACGCCGCGCGAGGAACACTCACTCTGTGGACGTTTTTTGTTTTTGGCGGCAGGATGAACAGCAGGGCGGAAAATAAACACACATTATTGTGAACACGTTGTACTTTCACTACGAAACGAACCAGAACACAACCAGGTACACGACTTTAGCTCCTTTCAAGAAACAAAAGCGCCACACTCCAAAAAAACCAGATTTGTACGTCACTTAGCGATAACACGTGAGCTAGCAAACCTTGATGTTACACTAAGTCATGCTAACATTAAAAGTCTGGACCTTTCTAAACGTATGTGCGAACTAAACCCACCTTGTCAGCCCTTCGTGAGCTCTTTTTGTCCATTAGAAGTTTTTTAAAAAAGAAAACGAGCTCTCCTCTTCACCTCTTCAGAATCTCCCCTGCCCCGTTTACTTCCCGTTGCACTTTAAATGTCAAAATAAAACACTTCCGTTTGTACCGGAAATACCAAAACAAAAGTCGGCGAAAGTCCATAGTAATGTTAAAAGTACCAGTTCTGCAGTGTGACTAAGTATATTTACTCGAGTACTGTCCTTAAGTAGAGTTTTAAGGTACTTAACATGAGTATTTCCATTTCCTGCTACTTTGTACTTCCACTCCACTACATATTGGTGTTACATTTTTTTTTTTTATGTTGCATCAGAGCCAGAGTAGTGCATTTATAAATTGGTTTATTGAATTGGCAATCGGATAAAAAAACAACAACTAATAATCTGATTCATATGATCAGAAAAATCCTAAAAATCAGATGTAAAAAATGTCCAGGTTGATTATCAGTTGACCCCTAGTATGCAGTGTATAAATACACGTACGTTGATGTAAAATTTACTTTTACTTTTTTAAAATTTAATGTTGGAAAATCAGTGCACAGACTTTGTTTTTAATGTATACCTTAGAATTAAAAATACAGTTAAAATGCCATTACTTTCATTGTTTTCCACTTAGGAAATAAAGTTTTCAGTTAAATAACAACACTTGCACAAAATTCTATACATTTCCAAATGATCTTTTCTTGCATACTCTTAAAACCTTCATGTAGCTCTCCTAAGGTACATGAAGTCAGTGTTGTTATGTAGTTACTATCTATTTTTTCCTATTAAGCTAGAACTTGAATGCAACACTGTTAAATAGGCGACACGTTCTGGATTTATGGCTTTCCCACAGACACAAAATGAGATAAATGTGCAGAGAAGTGTTGTGTGAGACAGATAACACCCTCTGTCGCAGATCCAAAACTGTGCCAGTTTTGTGCCTGTGAGTGAGCATCATTTTAGTAGACAATCTTTGTCATCCGTCATCACTGGTTGGTCCTGTTTCACTGATGGGAAATCCTGAAAATTAGCCCAGTTTTGCAAACTTTAATTTAAGTTGTGATCATTACGAGAGGTGATGGATGAAAACAGGAGAGAGAAGGTTAAAACTGAGGGCGTGTTTCCAAGAAGATCTAACCACATCAAACCAGCCTGGTGATACATCAGACATGACTCATACTTTTGCAGCACCTGTCACTGAAATCTACTGAAGCCATTTTTATCTCCATCACACAGATATGGATTTGACAGCACATGCTGTTATCCACACTGTGTCTGATAGCAAAAGCAGTTGCAGCAATCTGACAGTAACTGTGATGTTTTGGTGTCAATCTCTTGTAATTAAATCTGCATCAACATTCAGAAAAGTATTGATTTCAGGTTTTATTTGTAAAAAGAAAAGTAGCGTTTGTAGCTTGCCCGTCCTTAAAGGCACCTTAAAAATACACAGCAATAAAAAAAAAACATACACTGCAGCACAAAACACAAGACTAAGGCAATTAAATTACCAAAGAGCTCAATGTCTGACAGAAGGCACCCTACAGTTTCTGATAGAGGCATCCCAAGTTACCGAGCCCAAAAACCCTGAGAGGTACCACCACGCTACTGAGGAGTGTGGTTATGTAGGCATTTATTGTTGAGTTTGATTTAATTGTGCAGGGAGAAATATTGTAGAGAGAACAATTTATAGACTGAAAAGGACAGGAAACTGATCAGGATTCAACACAGATACAAGACATTTTGGATTTGGAGAGGAGTGTGGTGCACCAGTTTTCTCAACTGCAAACACTCCTGTATTCAATACACTTATTCACATGAGCTCTTTATTTGACTGTACAGACAGCTCTTGCTCATTTAATAATCTCTATATCAACAGGCAGTCAGCACACAATGAATGGTCTTTTCTCAAGGCCGTCTGAAAGGTACAACTGTCTTTTCAGTAGTTCATATAATGACCTCATGATCAACTTGACTCATATCAAACGGCATTCAATTTAAATATTCTTATCAGTCATAACGGACTGTTGAAAATGAATGGTCTTTTATGTCTTTAGGTTGTAGAAAGTCTTCTCTGCAGGTGTTACTTTGTAGAAAAGGTTTGCAAAAAAGGTTTTGCTACATGGAGAACAGAACACTGTGTTAAAGTTCAACCAGACTGACAACAGAAAAACACAAAAACTCTCAAAAAACAGATGTGAACAGATCATTCCTGCATTGCTTGTCCATCATGGCTATTTTTACAATCATGACTCAAATCAGACACGGCACAACTTTCAGAGCAGTCAGTCTGAGACAGAAAACAGGATGGAAAACTTGTCAAACAAGCATTACTTGCAAATGAACCTGTAACCTGTTTGAAACCAGCTGCATTAACACACAGTTCTGAACAGTTTATACTGTGGAAACATAAACAGACATCACACTGAAATAGTCAAAGAAAAAAGTAATATTTATTGTATGAAGCGCAGTCCTGCTGTATGACACGAGACATAAAGAACAGTTTTTACAAATAATGTCAGAAGGCATCCAGAGAGAAAATCTAAAGCCTTGAAGAGGATGTGTTTGTTTTGAGCAAGCGTATGTGAGAAGGAGCAAAAGGGGCAAGAAAACAAAGTCTTGTGACCGGCTTGCAGCAGGGATGTTGGAATGTGTTACAAGTTGAGTAAATATTTAATCAAAAAGCTCTATTGTCTGAAAATAAATAACAGCGGCATGTTGAAGCTGTCTGAGCCACACGTCACGTGATGAGAGCGAGTTCCTCCGGACGACTGACGAAGAGTCACATGAGACACAGTTCACATACACTTTACATTGTCACTCTCCAGTCCTTACATTCCAGATTTACTGTATAACTGTATTGGTATTAGAATTTTCTAAAAACAACAAAATCGTGGAAAAAGGCATTCAGGGTTTCAATGTTATAATGTCTGATTCAACTGAATTATGGTAACATTTGAATTGAAATCAATACGGTGAAATGTTGCACTCCTTCGGTCTCATTGGGGAAGAACAAGCTACATATGGGACACTTGATCTGATCTAAAGCTCCCGCCACGGTGCCGTTTCTTCATCATCAGTGTGTTGACAGTAGCTACTCCACAGGCCGAATGCCCTTGGCCTCCTCCAGCTTCCTCAGGGTCTCGTCCCACTGGGTGAACTGCTTGGACAGCAGGAACATCTGCCAATCAGAGGTCAGAGGACAACATGTTAAAAACTGATTATTTAAGTATGTATGTATTATCATTCTGTCTCTTTTCAGCTAAGAGATAAGATGGTGCTAGAAGCAGTTGCAATGACGTGAACTTCTGTAATCATAAAGCTCTGTAATAGCTTTTTGTGTTTTACAGAAAGAAATCATATTGTACAAATAGAAGTGTACCATTTTGTTGTATTCCTCAAAAAGCTTCTTCACTTCCAGGGACTGAGTCTCAGTTTGGTCCTGTAAAAAAGACAAACATGGAGGAGTCAACAGATGAAAACCTAATGAGAGAGAGGGACACAAAGACAGATGGAGAGAGAGAAAGAAAGATGGAGGTTACCTGCTCTTTGATGTGAATCTGTGACAGGCGCTGCAGTTTGGTGGCGTGTTCTGGTACGTCTGTGGATGACAGAAACAAACAGCTGACACACATCTGATGGGATAAACTTACAGTACTGAAGCATTTCCCTTCCAGAAGATGTACAACACCACTGCAAAATACTACAGCACTGAATAAAAAGGCTGGAAATTCAAGTGAATATACAAGTTACACTCAGTTCTCTGTAGAGTGAGAGAAACACTGGTTATAATATAAACTAAAATTATAATCGGATGACAGAATTAGGCTGAATTTGTTTGAAAATTGAAAAGAAAAAGTAATATGAAATAATTTCTGAGATTAACTAACTCTGTCACCCTACATTTGTCAAATCACACATTATTTGATAGATTGAGATCTAAAAAACAAAAACAACCTTGGCAACACATTTCAGCAAACTCCATTCTTAACTTGTTGTCAGAGGTTGAATCACAGAGCAGATGTTACTTTGTCCTTGATTTTTTTTTTTTTTTTACTGTAATGCCAGGTGTAACTCACCTCTGATGTAGTTGCTGTCCAGCAACGGCTGCATGTTGCTGACCTGCTCCAGCAAAGTAGCCTGGGAAAGCAGGAAGTCCTCCTCTGTGCAGACAAACACACAACAGAACCACAGTGAGCGCTGAATCAGATGTAAGTTGCTGTTTTAGTCTTCTACACACAGAAATTCTTGTTTATGTTATAGCTAACATATTATACAATGTGACAACAATAAACTTTATGTTTATAGCATTAAACATTACAAGTACTTATAATATTTGGATTCATATACAAAATATATGGAATAAAAGCCTAAAATAAATACCAGCGAGAATGAACTCCAGCTTCATGGCATCTGGGACAGTGATATGGTCGGTGAACTGGGGGTCCAGGTACTTCAGCAGGTCTTCAACTACACCACAATACCAACAGATACGATCAAAAACTCGACAAGCATTACTGAATGCATCTTATGTAAAAATGTTAATGTTTAGAGGGGGCCGTGAATTATATTAGTTTGTTAAATATTTCGTTTTTGGGGGCTCGGTCGTCTAATTGTTGAGACACAAACCGCTCAACTACAACATCTACAATGCAACTCCCGGACAGGGGATTTTTGTTGCACAGGATACTCCTCTATTTCCCCATGTGTCTTGCATATCTTTTATCTCATGTTGAAATAAAAAGGAAATAAAGGTAAAATCTGAAGAAAAGTCTATATTTTCGATAAAGGTTGTGCACAATACTGAATAATGAATAACTGCATCAATGTTAAAAATAATTTCCAAAAAAGCAAGAAGTAGATAAAGTTAGGACAAGCCTGTAATCCAGGCTGTGAGGACGGATACAACATGGCGTGTGACTCACTCTTCTTGTGCAGGATCTTTACTCGTTCCCTCTTGTTGGCCGTACTTGTCAGACCGGCCTGAATCCTGGCCAAAGACTCGGCACACTGCAGGACAAAGAACAGTGATGAGACTTATGTTAGGTATTATAAATTCATTACAATGTATGTCAGTAATGTGTCTGAGCATATTGTGCGCAATATTTGGTACTATACCCATCATGCTGTCCATAACACAACATCTCACGTTCAAGTGAAGAAGGGAAACAATAAAATTGTTTTTTTAAAGTGTGCACTTTCCCCTCTGATATGCCATATGTCAAAGGAACAAGAGATTTTGGAGTATGCAGGCCGTTTACTTACATGTTAACAGTTTAATTTTTAGGTCTCATACTGAGTACAGCTTATTTTTTCTACTAGTAATTTAAAGACAACCACAGGCAAAACAAAAACACTTCAAGCAGGACACTTTCTCCACTTTCAACAGTGATTATAAGATCTACCAGCAAACAAATCCACTTCAATGGCCCTTTGTAAGTAAAACAGTGTTCATCACATCATATGATGCTCTGATGAAACGCCCCATTCACCAGCTCTAAAGGACACTACCACGTCTTTAGCCTATTTGACACAAAATTAGTAAACTTATGATCATCTCAGAATTTCGGATTGATAAGTGTGTTTTCCTGACATTAAATTCCAGACCAAACTAGTGCTATATTCAATGTACACTGTTAAAACAGTGTCATTATAGTAACAGTCAATTGAGCTACAACTAGCCGTCGTTTATGCATTTACTTTAAATTAGCCACGTTACAGCTAAGCAGCTAACCGGCTAAATAGCTAACTTAGTAGCTTTTTAGCTGGTATATAAATACACCTCAGTTGCTATTGCCTTACACTGGAGTGACACGAGCAATACTTTCTAATAAAAAACATTAAGAATAATCACTGTGCTGCCATAAAAATAAAAAGGGCGTTCACTCATTCCCACTGACAGAGCTATCGTTGGCTCTGCTAAGCTAATAGCTGCCTAGCTTCTTTGCTAGCCGCCCCCCGCTAATCAGCATAGACATTAATCTGAGCGAACCTTGAGGGGTTTTCCGCTTTTGTTTCTTCTCTCGCCGTGGATTTGATTCTCCAGCGCCTGAAGACGCATCTCCAGGTTATCCGTCTCCAATTTTTTATCCATTCTCGAAGCTACTGATGGACACAACAGAGAATCAACAACAGCCCAGTAATACGTACGTCACTAGCGGCGTCGCACGCTGATGACGCGTTCGCACTAGATTTTTTTTTTTGTGTTTGTTTTGTTGTGACAGTAAATAACCTAGAGGCTTTTAAAAAAAATGTAACATACGTAAATAGTAAACAAAACCTAGCATTAATTTATACGTGTCGATGATTTAAAAAAAACATCGCTAAATTAAAATAATATTTTCGTCGCGGTCGCAGTAAAGTGACGCGCCGCTGGGGGCCGCTGTTTTGCGGTGAATGGGCTTTTTCAGCTGTTTTCCGGTGACAGCAGGGGAATGACAGCACCGACAGTCACGGCCCTTCTCACATCCAAGCCGACTCCAAAACATCGACAAAAAGTAAGATTTTCTCACATATCTCTCACTCATCCTTACACTCGAGACATTATCTTGTGGAGACAATAACAACAACACCGAGGAAGCAAGCACATTGTTTTTATTGTCAACAATTCCTTGGTGCTTCCACTAGCTAAGTTAGCTTACCTAGCCGTCGAGCTAACGTCAGTTTCTGCATTACAGCTGCGTAGTTTGACAGGCTTGGACCGAGTTATGAAGTCTTGCAGGTGCGTCGCGGGCTATAACTTAGTAATAACTCCCCTGACGGTTTAATAAAGACATATCTGGCTCACCTGAAGCTAAAATACTCGAGTGAAGGTGTAACTAGCTTATGTTGCACTGCCTGCTTCATGTGGTTTTTGGGGGTTGTGTTGCTAAAAAGTTTCATTAATGCTTTGCCTGTCTGCTCTGCTGTGTTTTTTTTGACAGCAAGGAGCTGCCAGCTATTGGACTTCAGGGTCTGTGTGGGGGGAATTTCTTCTTTATGTGCCACTGGAAGCAGCAGCAGCAGCAGCAGCAGCATGGCAGATGACAAGGACGTGTTGAGAGACGTTTGGTTCGGCCGGATCCCCACCAGCTTCACCCTGAACCAGGATGAGGTTACTGAGAGAGAGGCCGAGCCCTACTATGTAAGTGCACTTTACTCTCTGACCTCACACGGCCACAAACCCGAGGCTAACATTTACTTTTGCTTTTGCCTGCGACCAGTGCTAAAAGCCCCTTCTCAGCCTGCAGCATGAGTGAACAGACACACCAGATGGCTTCATGGTTAGGAAATACACAACAGAGTGTACACAGCTGTAACGTTACTCCTTCTTATCACAATGTTATCATCAGTGTTCACTCATCTATCCAATTGTTGCTTGCTATTTACACTTTTTGTCGGTCTGGGTGCTGCACATATTGGTTAGTAGCATGAAGAGGAAATGGATTTTCACACATGTCATGCTGCTTTGGGTTACAACCCACACATTACCTAAGATCTCAAAGCATGCTTTCTAATTATTCTTGCATTAGAGGACAGGCAAAATCTCCTGTGTGGTTTATGTCATTGCATGAAGGGGTAATGGTGGTCACACTGCAGCTGATGTGGACCTCAAAAATGTTAAAACCATGTCAGACATGTAGCCTCCGACTGAAAAAACTTTGATTGGTCAACGTGTGTTTTTTCTGATGGTGGTGCAGACGGCACAGAGGAAGCTGAAGAAACCCTCATAATCTTGTGTTCAGTCATCACGTCTAGCACGACCACTTTCTTTGCAAACCCCCTTCTTGCAGCTCTCAACCACGGTGGATCAAAGGATGTGAAACACAGCTCGCCTATTAATGATTGCGTGGCAATAGTCTCGTTTTATATAATATTTAATAACAGCCCTTCCTCAGCAGAAACTGAAAGCAGCTTATTACAGCTCATACTGACATTTGCGACCTTTAGCAACATAATTATTGTCATGATTATTACGCCAGCAAAGGAGGAAGTCAGAGTATATAGAAGAAGAAGTAGTATATTGAAGTAAAAAGTCAGCATTGGGAGGTGGAGCATAGCCTGGAAACCAAGAGTCAACGGTTGATATATTTTGTCTTGGGAGTCACCGGCGATTTAGGTCAAGGATGTGTTGTTAATAATGTGTCTCTCTCTGCCTCTCTACTGTTGGTTCTCCCAGCTGCTGTTACCCAGAGTGAGCTACCTGACTCTGGTTACAGACAAGGTGAAGAAACACTTCCTCAAGGTGATGAGGGCTGAGGACGTGGAGGAGATGTGGTTCGAGTATGAAGGGACGCCACTGAAATGGTGAGAGAGAAACAGCCCGTCCCACCCTATAAAATCTGGACCATATTACAAATGTGTATGTGCTGTGTGTTGTATTTGGATGTCTGCACGTAAAGTTTCCATTTCCTCAGACTTCTAAAGTCTGCTTCATGGGACTTTAAGTACTCTGCCCATTGTTTGTGTACCTTGTGTACTGCCTGGAGTAAACATCCACATTCTCCAGTCTTTACAGTCAGAGTCATAGCGATGTGTTCACACCACCGGACCACCGTGATACCGGAAAGCCATCACACTCAGACTATCTATTTACAGCTAGGAGAGTAGCCTCAGTTGGTATTAACCATGGTCAGCTCTTAAGTTTCTTATCTGCCTGTCTGCTGAGAGCAGCAGCGCAGCCAGTTAACAGACTGGAGACACATAGTTCAGCCACAAGGTGTCAGTATTGCAACACAGATGATGAAGCTCCTGGTTTACAGCAGCATCTTAGTCCCAGTAATGTGAGTCAGAAGCATAAGCGAAATATAACAGAGGTCCGTCTTGATAGTCATTTATTACATGTGTTATTATGTGAAAATATCAAAATGTTTAGTGGTTACAGCCCCTCGAATGACATCCTGTTGCTTTCCTTATCTTATTTTAAATTACAAATTCATTATGAATTTATTTTTCATTAGATTTCATATTTTATAGATCACAGATTTGGTGTGAACTGGCTTGTTGGCTTCAGGAAAACTAGAACCAAACAACTTATACAGTTAGTGGACGTGACTGACGGTTAAAATACCTTAGAAAATACTGTCATCTGATTTTAGGCTGCTGTTAAAAAAAACTTGTAATCCCTGTTGACTGAAACATAATAGACTGACCCCGTTCTAAACACAGGAAGTGACGAACAGAAATGCTGAAGTGAAATATAAACTGTCTCCTAAAGTTCACACACATCAAAATATCAGTTCAGTTTCACTTGAAGCGACTGATTAATAAATTTTTCTAGACATTTACACAGTTTAGGAGCGAGAGGTCGCTTTAGAGGTCATGTGCTGATGATTGTAAATAAAGATAAAGTGAGTAACACTGTTTTTTCTTTCAGCCTTGAGAACTGAACTTAGTCCCACTGTGATGTTAAGCTGATAGCAGTCCAACAAGGTGTTCACAAGTAACAGTATTTCCTGTTTCCAGGCACTATCCAATTGGAGTTCTGTTTGACCTCCATGCCTCCAACACTGTCTTACCCTGGAGCATCACTGTGCACTTTAAGGTGGGTGTCAGTCAGAGTGTGTGTTCGTGTATAGTATCCACAATACTGTATCTCACTTTTTTATTCTACCTGTAAATTATGTGTATAATGTGTCCAACTGCATTCTCAATTTAAAAAAGAAATGCTGTAAAGCTCCACTAGTGAATATTAATGATAAATAAATGACTCGTGTAATCTGAAATGGGAAGAAACCCACAGAGAATTATCGCCAACTCTTTTGTTTAGTTTTTGTCGCCAAAACTATAATGTAGCTTAAAATAATAAAAGTTAATCTTGTGCACGTGTCAGAATTTCCCAGATAGCGACCTGCTCCACTGCCCGTCCAGCTCCGTGGTCGAGGCTCACTTCATGTCCAGCATCAAGGAGGCCGACGCCCTCAAGCACAAGAGCCAAGTCGTCAACGACATGCAGAAGAAAGACCACAAACAGCTGTGGATGGGCCTGCAGAACGGTGAGACACACACACACACACACACACACATTTCTGGTAGCAGCTGTGAATGTTCATGCGAAAAGGTGAGGAGGGCAGGCACATACACACACACACACACACACACACACACACACACACACACACACACACACACACACAAGAAGAAAGACCGCGAGCAGCTGTCAGGGAAGTCACACACATTCATTCATTAACACTCAGATGCACACATGTTATCTCTCTGTAGCTCAAACACCTACATGTAGATTCACATGTGCGCACACACACACACACACACACTTAGAAATCTGTAGTCTGGTAGCAGTCTTTGAAGCCTCCACTTCCAAAAACCTCTCCCACCCACCAGCTTCCCTTTCCGTTTCCACCCATCTGTCCAGACAGGTTGATTTCCTATTGGCTGCTGTTAGTGATTGTGGTGGTTTGTGTAGGTGAAGCCGGGGCGGTGGGGCCGATTCATTGGAAGCTTGTGATGTGGGAGTAGGAGCTGGGAGGCGGAGGGACTCCAAATTTTGGGGTCTGTGCTCGTCTTTGAAAAGGAAAACCCAACACACACGTTTGGTGTGAGATTCTTGGAATCACTGCAGGTCAAGTTGATCAAACAGGGCAACAATAAACACTTTGGCCACAAGTGATGCAGCTGCCCGTAGTCAGTAATTTATAAATATGTCACCTTGTTTTGATCTATAATTGTCATGCTTCTGCTGCTTTTGAATGATTAGTTATTAACACACAGTAAGTCCTTTTTTATTCGTTTTGAATTATTGCCATATCCAAATTGCAATTTTTTTGATAAAAGTAAAATGTGTTACACAAGTACTGTAATACTGCAGAGATGTCCTGACCTGTCCTGAATCTTGAACATTTGTTGATACAGACCCAAACTAATGTCTTATGGTCATTGTTTTAATAGCTTCTAAGTGAAAATGAAAATTGCTTTACAAAATTTGCAAATATAGATATATATATATATATATATATATATATATATATATATATATATATATATATATATATATATATATATATATATATATAAATATATATATATATATATATATATATATATATATATATATATATATATGAGTTTTTCTCCTTTTCATGCAGCCTTAATCTATTTATGATATGTTTGCCATATATCAATCATTTAAATCAAAATTGTGAAAAATGTCCATTCCCATCGCTCCTCGAAGGCCAAGGTGACGTTACATGTTTTGTCCAAAAATAAGAAGCATATTTAATGTAAATAATCACATAAAATGGAAACAAAACCAGTAAATCACACACGTGAGAAGGTTTTACTTGGTTAAACGACAGAATTGTTGCAGGTGAATTTTCTGTCAGTTGTAAAATCGACTTACTATTTATGCTTTAGTCATAAAAATATCAAATGACTGATTGAATGAAGTGCCGACTGTTTTGTGGCCTGATGAATACCTACTCATGTTTGAACCAGTTGTTTTTAAAAAAGCACCGCTTATGTCCCTGCTGTTTGTGAAAGTAAACACACACCTGCCAGGAAAGTAAACTGATTGCAATGCAAATAATGAACAGAAATCTGGACCTTCGTTGGTACATTTGTGGTTCAAGTAACCGTCAAAACTGAGCTCCGTGCATTTGACACCGAGAATGTTTTTAACAGGTTTGCAGACAAACCCACAAAACATCAGCTGCTTATCTCTCTTCCACTTTCCCCCCGAAACTAATAGAAAAAGAAATCTCACATACAGAGAAGAAGCAAACAAGAACGGTTTTAAAAGCATTCATTTTGGAGACAGAGACTTAAAGATGATGCAATGAACTGTTTCAAAATGTTCAGGGTGTGGTTCGTGCCCTCAAACCGTTTTTTAACTATATTAAACACACAAACAGACAATACTTATGTTTGTACTAATCCAAATAGAAGGAGTTGGCCTTACCTGTTACACATGAAAGTGAGAGATGAAAACCTGTCGAAACCAAAACTTTCACGTCCAAAAGAGACCAGAAACAGAGAGAGAAACAGGGATGGCTCACACATAGATCAAGGAGAGAGAAAACAGAAGGCTCTCGGAGGGTTCATGTGAAAGCGAGAGTCGAGGTGAGGTGGAGGGTTTGAAACCAGCACATGCTAGGTGAAATCTTTTTATGATGATGCGAAGCTGTCCTCCAAGCAGACCACCAAAGCTCAAGCTCTTGTGGCATTAAGGACCGGCCTGTTAAATTGTCCTTTTCTCCATCACTGACCCATTTTGCAGAACTGGGTGCCCTTAAAGCTGAAGGACAATTGTAGTCTCCTGCAGCAGACAACTTTTCCCCCCTAACTTTTCTACGTTACAGGAGGATGATTTGTTAAATCAACGCGTCTGATCATCAGGACATTTTAGCATAGCTGACCTGTGTGTATTTGTGTTTTCACAGATAAGTTTGACCAGTTCTGGGCCATGAACAGGAAGCTGATGGAGTATCCCACCGAGGAGGGAGGCTTCAGATACATCCCCTTTAGGATATACCAGGTAACACACACACAAACAAACACACTAACAAAACTTTAAAACAACAGACTTTCTTCCTTAACACAATGCCTTTAAAACAGGGAGTCAGTCACAGTCTGGGGTCCTGAGAGGGTATTCTGTATAGTGCCATCGTAGTAAAATTGTGTGCAACATTCGTGTTTTCGACAATACTATCGGTCAACTGCAGTCGACAGCAAAGACATGAAAAGGGAGAGAAATTCCCCAGACTCCCTTATAAAATCTCTCAATTTTGTGAGTTGTTGAATTCAGAGAAACTTAACCCTTGTGAAACACTGTCTATTTTTGAGCATTCTTGTAAAGCAAATGTTATTAAAAGTTATTTAATTCCTTCTGTAAAAAACATTGTGTCCAAGACAGACGTTTCATAGAGGAGAGGACTATATATATAGATCTGCCTGTGTTCATACACTTGACTGATAAAATACACTACTAGTGTAAAAAAATTAAAAACAATACTAGATACCTTGGCAAAAAAAAAGTCTCAGGCACACGAAATAAGGTAATTTCTTTCTTTATTTTCATTAATGACCTGCACACAGGTACCGTCGATACTATTTATTGTGGATATCAAAGTTTCTGTATTAAAGTATCTATACTTTAGTTTGAACAGTACATTTTGAATCTCTGGACTCCAGAGGGTGAAGCTGAAGTTCTCCCATCAGCCCAGTAGATGTAGCCAGACAGCTGTGTGACACAGTGCTGTCTGATGTTGCCTTAGCGGGGAAATCACCTTCAACCGCACACTGGCTCACTACATCTCGTAAGTTACTCTGCAGATAACAGTCATGCTGGAAGGTAAAGAGTGATGAAAACCGCTGTTTCCCTTATTTTTAAAAAAACAATAAAAATCCAGGTAACGATTCCCGTTCATGGATGAGTAAATTGTGCCTCTCCCTGGCACCCACACACACCTGCAGACAGTCTAAACATGAGGCAAAAAAAAACATTGTGCAACTCAAGAGTTTGTGACCTTCTCTTGACATATTCATCACGCCACAATAATAGTGTCTTGTTATATCTTAGTTTATAATCTGAATCCGCAAAAACAACCTGCAGTGGGTTCACGCCTGTCTTAATACCCGCCTACAGAACACCATGAGTAAGTGTTTGAGACACAGGTGCTGTTGTTTTCTTTACTGGTAAGTCATAGTCCTCTACATATAACGATAGTCAGAGGTTAACCTAGCTTTATAATAGGGTTACACAATTAATCGAAATGTTAAGATTGCAATATCTAAATTGCTGCATTATTTATTAAGGTAAAATGTGTGTGAAGCAACATTATAATGAAGGACTGTAGTGCTACCCTGGCCTGCAAATCTTGTTTTCCAGATATAAGAAAAGATGATTGTTTGTTACGTACACCAACAAATGTCACATCATCATGAATTTAATGTTTCTTTTCAGTGAATCATATCTTAATTATAATATCTGTCATGGTTTTTTTTATTTCTTTATTGTGCAGCCCCACTTGATGACCCGTCAAACTTACTTTTTCTATCAATTGTCATCTAATGTTCAAGTGAAACATGAAGAGAGAAACAATTGCGTATATTTGCATGTGAACGCTGCTCACAAGTTCACTGTTCACCACTGAAAGATGATAAAACAAAACAATGTCTGTCAGAGGCGTGTTGGGCCTGGTCATGCCCTTTTTTTTAAGAGGTTATTCATCGGTTTCTGTAAATTTGATACCTGTGACTCTCCCTTAGTTTGTGCGCAATCCTATTGAACCGAGATGAGCCCGTGGGTGAGCCTCAGGGTTCAGTCCGAGAGCAGCAGTTTGCGTAGGCAGACAAGTGGCCTCAGGTCGGTTGTTTCTGCCGAGCCTATACAGCTTTATCCTGACTCAGGTGAAATTTCCCCTTTGGAGGACAAAAAAAAAAGGAAAGAAGAGGAGATGAATAAGCGACTGAATCTCGCCTGGAAAACATTAGCACATTGAGAGCCAGACAGTGGGGGGGGGAGGAAAGTGCCACGCTTTGAGTCAAATGTTGGGGGTTTCTATGCAGATCAGTAAAGTCTGGGAAAATGTGGAGAATTCATTTGTGAACTTCCAAACATGGAATGCCTGAAAAAGTTTTTTTTTTCAATAACACTTGGCATTGTGAAGGGATCATCTTAAGCAACAGTGTAATTAAATGTAATTTAAAGTCCCTTTAATCTTACTGGACAGTGAAGAGTCTCGTCCAAAAGAGAGTCGGGGAAGTGAAGATTTGGAAAACATCTGGATTTTGCAACAAAAACATGTTGACAGTCTGCTTCGAGTCTAGTGACTTGAATGTGCGTGCATTTAGCCTTGATCTCAAATCACAGCAAACAGAAAGCCCCCCCCCCCCCCACCTCCTCACTGTCACTGCGAGTCCTGCGAACAAATTAAAAATGTTCAGGCATGTCAAGACAAGTTTGGAAAAAAAATTGCAAGAAAACGGAGCAGAGTGGAAAATAGATGTGGCTTCAAATGACTGAGTGGGATGACAGCTTATGAAACAGAAAGAGATTTGTAGATGTTAAGAACAGTACAGGACTTCACTGTAATGGTTAGTTGCAAGAGTGAATTTTCCTACCAAGCATATTTTTCTGTCATCGTATTGGCTGTGACTGCTGGTAATTTCCTGCTGTGATGATTTATTATTGAGTGTGTCAAGTTTTTAATGAGACCTGCTGGGCTCCACACATGGCTGCATTTACATTTTTGCGCAACAAAACGAGGGCGGGGACACAGCTGTCAATCACCTGTCAACACTTGACTGTTTTGCGTGAAAGTCAAAAAGCTCATGAGTGCTTTTTGTTTTTACTTTCACATCTTCAGCGCATGAATAAGCAAATTTACACTTGGACAAAGACATTCTTGTGTTTGGCAATAAAACAAATGTCTTTAAAGTGGCCGACTGAAACATGCAGTCTCACCAACACGACCCGCCCTCTCAGACATGCACTTGTCGCAACCGTAAAAAACTGTTCCAGTTCGGGGTGTTTTCACGGCCGAATTGAAAGTTTCCACTGTCATTTACAAGCCGAGTTGGTTTTTCATGAGAATTGGAGCATCAAAGCCTGCGACAACCTCCCATACTGGAGAAAATAAGCATAATTCCTGAAAAGTCTGCCTTGTTTTGGAGATGGTGTGGTTTTCATTTTACAAACTGGTAAATATTTACTACCAAAGGCAGCTTGGAAAGAAAAAGAGCGGAAACTTAATCTGTTCATTATGACCTCCAAAATACTCAGAAAAGCAGTTTTCTGTGGAACCTCCACCGTCCAAAAAGGCCTCATGTGTTTCCACAGAGGCTTTTTCATTCGTGCTGAATGTTTGGAAAAAACTTAAAGCATGTATGACTCAACATTTTGGACGAGCAGTAATATGGAGTCCTTTTTCAAAATGTGCAATTAAACTGAAAGTGAGTGTCTGTAATAATCCATCAGTGGACAGGAAACTGTGCACACACACAGCTACGGTCAGCGAGGCGGCCAAGTGATCCAGGAAGTCGGTCTGTAAACAAGGTGCAGTTTGGGTAATAATGTCACTGTTGGCCTTTGTTTTCCCCTCCGAAGAAGTTTGTTTACAACCTGTCCCCATCATCTGACTGCTTTTGTTTCTGGTTTTTTGGAGATGTTACCACAAACCTCAGATCTCAACGTTGAACTTTATGAGTGTGATCCCTGGATATCCGTTAGCAATCATGCGTAAAACCAAAGAAAACAAGGAGCTACACATCACAAGCACAAACATGAGACCTAAAAATCGAGCAAATATCTTTAGTTCTGTAAAAAAGTTTCAAAATGAGTAGCAACCCTTTGGAGCTTACGTTATTACTAAGTAGAAAATCCAGTGTTTTGTTTTTTCGTGACAAGACCAAACGTGATGCGACGACACTCACACTCAGCTAAACATCGAAAAAAAAAGGTGCGGAAATGCTGAGAAGAACAAAAGTGTTTGGCCTTCCAGAGTCAGTGTGGTGACTTAACAGGAGACGGCCTTACACAGAGGAAAGATCCCCCCCCTCCCACACAAACACACACACACACACACACACACACACACATATGCTCCGAGTCCTTCAAAGCCAGATTGTGGTCTTTAGTGTAAATAACATGTGCTGTGTTTGATGCAGACAGAATTAATGACAACACTCAGTCCAAATAACAGAGGGCTCATTTCCGTCTGGCCTGCACTCCTCATGGAGACGAGGACACCTCATGGGCATGGACGACACATTTGCGTGTCTGTGTGTGTGTGTGTGTGTGTGTGTGTGTGTGTGTGTGTGTGTGTGTGTGTGTTTGCCTTTGTCCTGAAGGGTTAGAATAATTAAAATGCTTTTCTCTGCCTACAATAAATGTTAGTTATTAATTCTTAGTTTATATACTTCGGAGCTCAAATTGACATTTTTCTTTTTATTCACTTTTTTAATGTTTTTCTGTCTTACACAATCTTCAGACATCTGTTTTGCTTTTTATTATATTTTTAAAGCCAAAGATTAAGCACTTTATGGCATTTTCCCTCCTTCTTTCCATTGTTTACAAAGCCCTTCTTGAAATTGTAACTTTTGCTTTTCCCGTATACGAACCCTTTCATTATTTCTGTGCAAATGTTCATCTGTCTTTGCAAGCTTCTGTTTGTGTGTTGTCCAATTCAAACATTTGTCTCTTGTCAATTTTTACTGCTTCCACTCAAGCCTTTTGGGTGTGTGTGTGTGTGTGTGTGTTTGTGCGCATCGGCCCGCCGCGCCCTTTGCTCTTGCTGGCGGCGGGACATGTTTGGCTGCCAGTGCATATTCCTGCTCCAGCAGTGACGCCATCGTGTGATTCAAAAGAGCCGGAGGGGGCCGGCCGTCTCGCTGCGCGGAAAGTGAAAATTACTATCCTTCTTTTAAAGACCGCTTACATTGTTGCTCTACAGGTACACCTCTCTGTTCCCGCTCCGTGACTCAGTGCTTACTCACAAACCTCCTATGCAAGAGCAGGCATTCCCCCCCCCCAGTCACTCCTGTGTTGTGGTGCTGTGGACGCTGCCTTCATTGAAGAATGTATGTTTATTGCCTCAAGATATGTCATGTAATGGCTGACTGAGATAAGGGGGAGGTGGTGACTACACAGACAATTACAACACATGGGAATGCTGGAAACGGTTCATGCCACAGGCAACAGGTGATATGCCTGATGCCTTAACAGTAATGGTTTATGTTGAACAATGACCGTCAACGGAAAACCGTTGTAATCAGTCTGCTACTGCCAAGCAACTAAGAGACTTGCAGGCTTTTACAGGATTTTTTTATGTTGTGGTGTTGGCAAACCTTGCTGATCTGTACTGTACGTCATCATGCAGAGTCAGATGGGGTTTTAATTTCATAATTAATTCCATGTCTTTGGTTTCGGTTTTTTTTACTGAAGTGTCAGTTTGCCCAAGGTATTGTACCTCTGGTGGCATCTAGTCTTACAGATAGTTCATGTTTTATTTGTTCACTTTTGAGATTATTGTCTCTAAGATTTATGCTTCTACCGAAATCATAAGGGCGGCTGATCTGGCCAAAACACAAGTGTCTCAATTGAAATCTATTTAACGGAAAACATTATCAATGGCATCATATTTTCTCTCAATTTTCGCAATAGCTAGACTAAAGGTAGCTTGTAGATTTTTTACATTTTCACTATTACAAACAATTTTGCTTTAAAGATGGTACCTTTTTGACACAGCCTTCTCATCCACCATGCTGCGAGCTATAAGTCATGTTGCATCACTTACAAAACATCACCCAAGAAGAGCAATGTGAAACTACCCACTCAGTGAAGTCATATTAGTTGTGCATTTGTTCCCGTAGCAGAGATCTGCTCTTAAATGAGGCTATGTGACATTCGGAAACAAGGTGGAGGCAGAAACCTCAGAGACACAAATATTTTTGAACCTAGGCCGAAACCAAAACCGTCTTAAGATATCAATTAAATCTTCCACATTAAGTGGATGGTGAGGAAAAACAAGACGTGACAAGCATCATGTTAAGAAGCTTTCTGTTTTTAGCGAGTCAAATGAAGTAAGCAGTCGTGCTTCTTAAAATTAAGTTTAGAAAAAGTTGATCCTTCTGCTACCCTGGTGGAGCCGAGAAACTCTGATTAGCTGATTTACTTAAATGTGTAGCTGGCCGAAGGTTGAAGTATAACACGTCAACCTTGCATGCAACACTCGGCCATAAATAATTTAGAGGTCAATTCAGCGTCCCTTGATGGAGTTTCTCCTGTACAGGTGTGCATTTCAAGAGGTGAGAAAATGAGGAGTGCTAAAGATGAGGTTGGAATTTTAATTTACGAATGGACGGTCTCAGAGTTCAGTGGAAACGCTTTCTCTCACCCCTCTCGATTCACGGAAACTCATATTGATTGACGGAGCTGTTCCCCCTCCGTCCATTGTTTTACCATCAATTAGGCAGATTGACTCCCCCTCCGGCAATTAGGCGACGTCTTGAGTTCCGCTGCTCTTTTCACTCAGCGAGAGCGAGCCATCTCTTTTCACCTGAATCCTAATGACACCTCGCTCTTTGTGGCGCCATGTGCTGCTGTGCCAGCTAAGGTGTCACGCCAGCTGAAAAGAAAGTGTCTTCATCCAAGCAATATCACGCTTCTCTCCCTGGGGATCAATAGCCGCTTCTTTGTATGGCGACCCGCTCAATTATTCATGGTTGGCTATTTAAAAATGCAATGAAGTAGCTGTCACTTAGCGCACTCTCTCTGCTCTGGCTCTTGCCGATGATCCCGCACGAAACGCCGTGCTTCCTGTCAGTGACTCAGTCTTTCTGTGTAACCTGAGCACCAGCTTAGCGCCTCCACCGCCACCTTCCTCTTGCTGTTTCGCGCCTGGCTCTGCGGTGTGTAGTTACCGCTCGGTTACTCGATCCCTGTCCTCGCCGGTTTCCTTTTCACAGCTCCACGATTGGACCCTATTGTGTGTCGGACTCTCCGTTTGACACCTCAGGTTGGGTATCTGCCTGCGACACGTTTTACTTCTCTCTGAGTTTCTCCCATTATCCTCTGCAGCTCAGTGGGTTGAGCGAGACATTGCTCTTTTTTTCAGAGTTTGAATCCCTCTAAACTCGCTAATACTGATCGCTATTGGTCACCATGAGGGCTGTGGTGTTTTTCCAGCTTTCAGTGTCGTCTAATCGTAATCATACGATTTAATTATTGGAACAATTCTATCGACCAAAGAAATTACAATTAAATAATAACAGAATTCACTGATTGAGTCTTGTCTTGCATGTGTGAATAGTTTGCTCTCAGGTAATGCATAAGAACAGATCACAGTTCATTGCCGTATTGTGATAAACACTTGTATTGGAAGAATAATCTCAATAGGACTGCAATTATTATTATTTTGTATAATTGGTTCATCTGATGATGATGGTTTGATTATATGACTCACTGCTTGTCAGGAAATGAGGACAAATGCCCAAAGTTAAATCTTTGAATTGCTGACGTATCTGAACAACAGATGAAAAAAACAAAAAGGATTCAGTTTGATACAAGAGAGAAAAAAAGCTGCAAATGTCGGTCTTAAATTTTCTTAATGTTATAATTCGGATCCGACCACATCGCCAAGCCAACTACTCCCACTGATTCCACTAATTATAACCTCTTAATCCAAAGAAACCCAACCAATTAGTGAAATTAGCCCATATAGTGTTCAAAATGTAAGATGCTTGATTAACCAAATAGCATAATAAGTCACCGCCTGACGGCAATGCCAGCACCTGGCGCCTCGTCTCTCGCCCTGAGGACGCGGGTCACTCAGTAACCAGAACCAACTGAATTTTTAACTCGACTCTGAAGTGATAGTGAGACTCTTGACATTTACAACGGCTTGCTGACATACCTGAATCAGGTTCAGGAACTGGATGTACAGCAGGATACAGTGGAAGATCATCTCATCTCAAATCACAAACAATATCTGTACCATCTGTCCATACTCTCTTGAGTCAAAGTCCACTGCACTCCAGCTCGAGGCACAGTTTGATTTTTTCTCTGCTGTCTGGCGGTAATTTCCCACCGTGTTTCCCGCACCTCTCACTCATGGAATGTTGTGGCTGCAAAGCTGCAGATCACAGCCAAACAGTCATGAGGATGTTTTGGTGCACTCGTCATTTTGTTTGGTTGTCCAGTCGTGACTTAGTCAGTTTACATTTTCGGCATGTTGCGGTTGCTCTCACCCAAAGTGGTTTGCATTGAGGTCAGCAGTAGGATAAGCTTAAGTTGCTTCAGTAGATCACTGCCATAATAAGTGACTAACAGTTAGGAGGTCACAGGTGAGGGTGACATCACTGTGACAATATGTCTCTGACTGTAGGCGGATCACATACAGTTCAGGACGTCAGATGGAAGATGATCCATTTCTGCACTATATTTCCCCAACAAAACCAGTAGAGCCTGACCGATGCTCAATTTTGCTCCAATGGCAATATCAAACGATTCTATTAATGATATATCGGCCGATATGTGATCAGACAGAAAACAAGAATCTTTTTCTGCATCATGTGTGTCTTTTATTTCAAAACCTAAAATGTTTTTGCAATGAAATTATTAATTTCATATCCAGTTTGTGTCCACAATACTTGAACTATACTTGACTTCAAGAGAGGTTTTCTGTGGAATGGTGAAAAGACAGAACATGATTTTTCTTCCAGGGAACAATGGAGAATGTCACATTTAATATCATGTTTTACTCCACCCTTCTGTCTGTCTGGGTGCCGGAGGTGTTCTCGGTCTGCGTAAAAGCTGACTCGCTGCAGCTAATGATTTCCAGGCTGATTCTGATCAGTAGAGCATGTTAGCGTCATATGTAACATCTGTCGAACTGTTGCCGATTGCTAAATATTACATTCTGAGCAGTCGGGCTCATCAAAGGACCACATCCCCAGTTCAGCTCAGCAAACTGTTCTTTCAACAGCGTTTTCGTGCATGTTGGTGCAGATTCTTCCCACAGTTGTAACCTTTTGAACTCAGTTCATCACCTTAAAATTTCCCCTGTTGTTACCTCACATGAAAACGTCCCACTTACAGGATATTTCGTACGCTTTTTCCAGGAATTCCTTTAATTGATGTCACTTGTCTGATGAGTAAAACGTGTATGTCCTGAACCGCATTTTTTTTGTTTTATGGCTACACCATAAAAAAAGGAGCCATTTAGCATAACTTGCTTTACGCATCGATGTGATTCAACCTGAAGTATTCTGTGTTTTTTGGAAACCGTGGGATCTTAACAAGAGTTTCAAGTTAAGTTATCTGGGTTTGAACAAAGATCAGCTGTGTAAAATATATTAGTAATGATGGATCAACTGGTCGGGGTTTGAAGAGTTTTGCTGCTCGGTGTTACACGTGTAAATGCCATAAAATCAAAGTAGTGCAAACTTCTCGGGGAGGTTGTTCGAGTGGATGGTTGTTAAAACAAATCATCTGATTTTAACACAGAAGACCCCGTACACGTCCTTTATCCTGTCAGTAGTATGCATTGGTTTCTTATAACTATGACCAGAATCTTTCTATCACCTTCACCAAGTAGTTTTAGTTGCCTTAACTGAACCAAACCTTGGAGTATGGAGTATCCACAGAAGTGGCACATCAGAAAACACTTGAATTAATCTTTCTGTAAAGGTTTTATACATTTTGGAAACACTGACAAACTCTAGATTTGGAAAACTTCTTATATGGTTCATTTTGAAAGACAATCTGTCAGTCTGTTATCTTCACATGTGACAATTCAAAACTACAAATCCAAATCTGTACCATCAGCAACATTTAGTCCATCCTGAGAAAAGTTAACTCAGCATCTGAATTTGTTCAAATATGCCAGCTCAAAACGAGCTCCAAACATGAGCTACTGCGTGTAGTAGGGTTGACCCAAATGCCACGAAGCTGACATCGTTGCCATGGTAATCAACGTCCAAACATAAGGAAGGATAAATGTCAGTTGCACCGAAAAAGATGCAAAAGTCTGATAAAGACGATGAGAACTGCAGCTCCTCTGTGGTGTTTCAAGTTGAGTTTTGAGACTTTGGATGCGGTGACTGACATTTCCCCTCTTGTTCTCATCCCTCGTTAGATTATACAAAAAGCCCCTTACACTGGAACGATTCCTTTAAGTTTGCTCTATAACTACACTGTAACTGTGCTTTACTACGTACACTGTACAATATATTTGTGTTGCTGTGCGTTTTAATTCAACATGCTCTAATTCATTACAGACGATGAGCGACAGGCCGTTCATCCAGAAGCTGTTTCGCCCCGTTTCACCTGAAGGCAACGTGCACACACTTGGCGACCTGATGAAGGAGATGGACCCAGCTGCTTTACCAAACGACGGTATGTCTGCACACTCACTGACAAGGAGGGTTCAGTTAATGCCTCGTCATCAGCATAATGTTAAGTAATTTGCGTGCATCTCCTACTGTGATCACACAAGTGATAATAATAGTAAACAATATACAGCAATGATAATATCAATGTCGTAAAGGTTAGTGCGACCAAAATGTCACTCCCACACACGTCTGAATCATGCCAGACATTATCAGAAGCTAGCAGTGAGAAGTACAGTACAGAAGCAGCCATGTTTTATTTTTGGTTTCCTTATCAAATGCAGTATAGGCCCTGTCATCTTCCAGGAGTGAGAGAAAAAAAGAAAAGAAAAGAAGCAACTCCTTTTATTTTATTTACACAGCCATGTGAGGCATGTCAGAGATCCACTCTCAGATAACACTCCCACTGCTGGGGGGGGGGGGGGGTACATGATGGAAAATAGGTGCAGTTGCCAGAACAAGTGAACAAAGATGTGGGAGGAGGAAAGGAGATAACAAGCAGATAGTGAGTGAGGAGACATGGAAAGAGAACGAGAGGAAACTAGAGCCGGAGACTAAACAGGTAGATGGAGAACGTTTCGTTTCTTTAATAAGTGATTGCTGAGGTTATTTTTAAAGTATTATACCTGTCAAAATCTTACTAATCAATGCAAACTTAACATTTTGTTTTCCCAACACTGATGTGCTTAAATTGATTGTTGTGCCGTGGCAGAACAAACAAAACTGAATCAGATGAATACATTTGATTTCTCCGGATAAACATCGAGAACAGTCCATGAAAAAACATCTAAATCACAGAAGAGTGGGTGCAAAATATCACACATTCGCACAAATACACGCCAACTGTCTGTTTTCTGTCAAGACCAGCAACGTGCAAAACACTGGGAAACTGATAGATTACTGTACACACATATACATATAAACATGCATCCATGTCGATCTACCTGTTAACAGGCTCAACCTTTTAGTAGACAGGACATTAGAGATGAAACGATTAGTCAATAAATCTATTGGTCAATCAAAAGAACTGTACGAAATGTCAAACATTTGCTTGTTCCATCTTTCTAAATGTGAGAATTTGCCGCTTTTCTGTTAAATAAACAGTAAATGAAGAGTCTTTGGGTTTTGGACTCTTGGTTGGACAAAAGAATCTGTTGGAAGACAATCCTGACAATACTGAAACTATTTGACATTGTAAAGACTAAATGATTAATAGACTAACGATTAAAGTAATCGGCAGATAAATCGATAATGAAAATAATTGTTAGTTGCAGCCCTACAGTACATGTGGACCGCAGGTTTGGCATAGACACCCTGTGCACTCGTGGCACAAGGTTGAGTTGCAGCTGTGGTGGAGGTGTGGTGATAATGAAAGAAGAGATGAGAGGAGGGAGAGAAAGGGTGAGCGGCAGTCTAAACAGACAGTGTCTGCAGAGGAGGAGAGAGGAAGTAGATAAGGAGACAATAGTGTGTTGGTACAGAGGACCCGCAGGAGACTCACCTGCACGGAGGAGACAGAACCATTAACACCCCCGTCCCTCCTCCTCCTCTGTCTGTCTGTCTGCCTCCTTTCTGTCCCACGTTCACTCTCAGTCTGTCACCATCACTGTCCTTTCACTCATTGTCATATTATCTATTGGTTCATCTGAAAAAAGGCCTATGAAGTATTTAAAAAGTCTCTCAAATGCTGTTGTTAGAAGTCTTATTTATGCACTATATAGTGACATTTTGTTTTTTTTGGTGATTTTTCTGAATTTGATGCCAGCAAGTTGTTTTCAAACAAGGTGGGACTGGGGCAGCAAAAGACTGGGAAAGTTGTGGGATGCTCCAAAAACACCTGTTTGGATCATTACACAGGTACATTGTTGGTTCATTGGTAACAGGTGATGGCATCATGATTGGGTTTGAAAGGGGCATCAACGAAAGGCTCAGTCGCTCACAAGCAAGGATGTGGCAAGGTTCAACACTTTGTGAAACACATGATTGTGCAGGATTGATTTTGCAGAGCATCCTGACATTTTTGGAAGTGTGTTCGTAAACAGGTCCTCATTGAATGTTGACATATAAACACATTTTGAAGATACTTATAATCTGCCAATTGATACTTGAATAGAACATTTATAAACATACCAAACATTTATTTATAAATGTCTTCTTACCTTCCAGTCACAAATCAAATCAATGTTTACTGGAACCAATTACAGTTTGAAAACCATCTGTTGCACTGCACATATCTGGACTTCATAACAAAAAAATGCATTTTTAATTTTATAAACCTTACATGAAGTTGATTGCCGATCATTAATGTTAATTAATTAATGTGAGGTTCCAGTAGTGGCTCTAGGTGAGTAAAATACTTGGCTACGCTGAGCTCTGAGGATCCCCGCATGTTTCTTAGTAATGTCCAGGTTGCAGGCTTCTCACTTTAAGTCGATGCTCATCGTTGCTCTTGCAGCTTCAAATTAATATCACGTAAAACAGCATTCAGAGTGGAAGGCAAAGGAAGGGTTAGGACCTTCATTGTACAGGAAAATATATTTTTTAACTGTGCATATGACAATAATCGCTTTGACTTGTAATGCAAAGTATCAGCCAAGAGGACAAAATGGAAACTTGGATGTTCTCTGGTTTACCCGCTCTCTGTGAATGGGTGTAAAAGCTCTGCAGAAAATCATTTGTGCATATTTGTAGATCAAAACGTGTAGAGTAAATGTTGTCATAGTGATATTCAAAGGCAAGTCTTCCCGTAAAAGAAACTTTCTTTCAGTAGGAAATATCTGAATCCATCCTGTGTTGAAGTCTCTGTCGTGGTTCGTCAGCCTTTATTTGTTACATTTGAAACCTGCTAAGTAAATCTCTCTGTTTTTTGGCTTTCGACAGCATGAATTACAGGCATCAGCTGACATATCCAAACAGTAGCAGCTGCCAAAGTACTAGGAAGTTATTCAAGTATTCTTTTTCCTTCTCATGGATGTTTTTTTCTGACACTAATCCACACCAACCCAGTTTAAATTAATCTAATTTACGCTGTAGAATTTGCGTGACAGAGGATATCTCTCTCTCCACTAAACAGTCTCTTCCTTATTTCCTGTTCTTTTCTTCCTCTGTAGTTTGCCTGATCTAAGACTCCTCTTTTTCCTCTTTGATCCTCTATCGCTCTCTCAGGTGTAGTCTTCAACATCTTCCCTGTCTGCCGTAGATGTCTTTCATGTCTTTGACGCTAAATCTCTGCTTTTCTCTGCTCTCCTCCCTCCCAGAGGAGTCTGCCAGCCTGCCTGGCGGATCAAGGTGAAAGTGCTCTTTTGTCTCCTGTCGTTTGTTTGGTATCCACCTCTTCCTCGGCTGGTAGATGAGTCAAGTGATAGCTGGAGATTATGGCGGTGTGTTTGGATTAGAGAGACCGGGACGTGTGTTCAGGGACTGGGCGGGGCGGTGGTGCTTTGCTGGTAGTATTGTTCAAGAGTTCAGAGGACTTTTTTTTTTCTTTTTCTGCCGGGACCCTAACATATAACAAAAAAGAAAATCTGGGGTGCTCCACGTCAGTCTGTGATCTTTTAAACTTCAAATAACAGGGTTTTTCATACAACCCTCCCCTCTGTTATGTCTGAGAGAAGATTGGTGTTGACCCCTGTGGGACCCAGCAACCAGTCGCAGCAAACAAATGGGGGTGGCTTGAATTAAGAAGACAAAAGAAGAAGAAGGGGATTCCCAAAATTTTTCTCAAGCAATGACCGAAAAGTCTGTGTTGCAGTGAGGCTGTTGTCCATCCCCCTCCCCCCTCCCCCCTCCTGCTGCGGGAAAGAAACCAAAAACATGTTACCGTAACCAGCGGTCAACTCTGACGTCTGTCTTCTGTTTTCTGTCTTTTTGACCCAGGTGTGTTATTGTGCAAGGTTTTGGCAGAGATTTGGCTTCAGTTTGTTGCAAAAATCACAGCGTAAATGCTGAATGTGCCCACGCATGATACACGTGTGTTGACAGACGATTCTCGTAAGGAAAGATTTTTTTTCTTTTCAGGTTATATCGGAGGCGAACCCAATTATGAAAAACCCCTGCATTGATCACTGCTTGTGAATAATCCAAGGAAACCCCCCACCCCATCTTAACACCCCCCCTCCACATACGCCAACAACCCCACCCCTACCCATCCCTCCTCTTTGAGTAACAAATCCACACGCTACTTTGAGCATCTAACTCCCCCCCCCAGTCACATCTGTGGTACAGCCCACTCACTATTTTCAAGCTTCCTCATGCAGGCTGCATCAGGAGCCAATACAAGTTGTGCCGATCAAACGGGTCGGCTCACTTCAGAGGTTGGAGGGGGAAGTGTGGGTTTCAGTGGCTGTTTTGATACAGCAGATCGTGGGTTATGGTTCATATGTGCAGGCGTACGCGATGTGCACCAGACAGGGGAATTCAGAATTCAGAAAACCTTCTCGAGGGTTCAGTCTCAGTCTATTGTTGATTAAAATGTGGTCAGCAGAAATCTTTTGCTTTCTAATTCAATCGGAACAAGTTTACTGTAAAAAGGCTGCGACGCCTGCGAGTGTTTTGGTTTGTATTCCGAGAGACGTTTAGGGAGCGATTTCGACTTTCTTGTGCACCTTGAAATGAGCGGGAAAATTGGGAACACATTTCACAGGATATCAACAAAGTCATTCGTCTAATTATAGCATCAGATTACAATCATTTAAAAAAGTCAGTTATACTTTTAGTTTTGTTGTCCAAAATCAAGTTCGTCTCAGAGGACTGTATACGAGGTAAATCATACACGCATAGCGAAGGAAAAGCTAAAAAAAATTGTGAGGTAGGGCGAGATATCAAACTTTTTGATACCGACTGAAATGTGTCTGTACTAAGTAATTATTTTGGAATCAAATATTTAGTTTCAATAAAGAAATTTTAGCCTACTTTAATGTTTAGATTTTCTCTTTTTAAGTTCTTGTATGGCTGCAAGAACTTTGCCTTCTTTGTCGCAGGCGTGAAAACATTTCGAACATTACCCAGCAATAGTTCCAGGATGTAGACGTGCAATGGATGATGTGGAGTGAACAGAAGTAGAATAACAATATGAAGAAATAGAAAATATGGGGGAAATTAAAGGTGAATTATAGTATCAAGTGCATATTATATATGTTATGTTATTATCAGTATGAGAATGTGTTAAAAAACTGTTTAAAATTGTTTGGCATTACAGAAATTATGAGAAATTTCATAAATGATCTGCTCTCTAGTTGTAAAAAGAAATTATTGGTGCACCACTGACCTTTAACTTTATCTCACACATCATTTATAAAATAAATAATACACATAAATGATAAAATAAATTGAATATCCACATCTTGTTTTGTATCTTGTCAGTCTCAGCTCTCGTGGAGAGGTTTTTTTTTTTGTTGCTTTCAGCAATATTTTGTTTAATATCTATGAAAAAGGGACTTTCACTGTGGACGACAGTGGGCGAGTTAGTACATTTGAAGAAAACAAAGTCATCCCTTTTCATACAAAAGCTCGAATGCAGCGTTGAGTCAGTAGTAACACTGGTGCGCTGGAGGCGTGCAAAATGTTGCTGCCTGCAAAATGTGAGCTGCAAATGGAAATACACTTTTTGAATCCAGAGCAGCTTTGCTGGCATCGCGCACAGTGGTAGCACCAGTACTTCTAGTAATACTGCTGAGTCCATTAATAATACTGCTGACTAATTTATTTTTCGTTTTCCATGCCGCTCAACTGTTGCTAAAATAAAACATCTATTTATCCGTTAGTCGATCGAATTAGTTGATCAAATGACAGGACGCACATTAAGGATTTTTTTCAGCTGATACTGATAACCAGTAATTACCAGCTTTTGATGGCCGATACTGATAAGATAACTAATAATTTCACCTTTGAGTACTTTAGAAGTTTGTAACTTTTAGTTTATGCACACCTGAGGGTCAGAAAGGCTTCGGTGAAGCGAGTAAAGACGGATGATTTAATCTTCCACAGCTCTAATAAGATTTGTTGTGTAAAAATGTCGTTATCTTGTGGAACCTGTGTTGCAAATTTAAGCTGTCTTCTTCCTCTTCGTCTTCCTCTTCTTCCTCTTTGTGTTTATTGGTGGATCACAAACCAACTTTCATGGTGAAAACAGCCACCAGCCGTATGCGATTTTGTAGATTATTATCAGCTCTACTTATCGGCTAGATTTTCACCTATAGCAATCAATATCCGATAATATAAACTTCCTGCTGTCGGTCCAGTATATATCATGAATCCGTGAAAAAAACAAAATATTTGCAGGTGTCAGCTTCTCAAATTTTCTCTGTTTTGATTGAATACCTTTGGATTTTGTACTGTTGGTTTGACCAAACAAAAAATTTTAAGATGTCTCCTTCGGCTCTGGAGAATTCTGGAGAATCACTATTTCTTTTATACATTTTGTTGACTGACCAATTGATTTATCTAATTACTAAATAATCAGATTAATCAGTAATGAAAATAATCTGTGCTTGCACTCAACAGTTTTCTCTCTCACAATGCTGCATGCCTGTTGGACTTCCCACCAGTCAGCCATTCAGTCGATAGCCAGTTGTTATTTTTGTCCATCAGTCAGCCAGTCAGTCAGTTAGTCAGTCAGTCAGTCTGACCGGCTGCCAGTCATGCAGTCAGTGTGTGTGTTTCGCTGTGAGGAAAGCGCAGCGTTGTGGTATTCCTAAATAGTGGTTGGCTTTGCTTGGCTGACAGAACATGTCCTCTTGGCCGGCGGTTGTGTACGGCTCAACCACAGGGTGTGTGTGTGTGTGTGTGTGTGTGTGTGTGTGTGTGTGTGTGTGTGTGTGTGTGTGTGTGTGTGTGTGTGTGTGTGTGTGTGTGAAATTAAACCATTTTTATTTAAACAGTGGCTGCTATTATACAATACAAGCAAGTTATTGATAATTTGATTGTGGTTGGGCAAAAAGTGCCTCTCCACTTTTCTTTTGTCAGACTGCTCGCTCCCTGTCCGGCCTCGTTAGCTGGTTCTGTTGGGATTTGTTCTTCCTGAAACTTTTCCAGTCCGCAACTTTCACTTACGAGATATTTAACTATGTTATAAACTACATTTTCTATTAGGAAAATTAAACGGTTTGATGTGGTTTAAGAAAGAAGCCCTGAGCATCCGTGGTTCATCCTTCTTTCCCTATGATTTGATCCCATGAGTCAGGTCTTTGTCACATGTAATGAACCGAGTGATGCCTCTGTGTTGAACAGTTACTGACGAATGTGACAACAAGCGAAGACAACTGGGCATTTACTTGAAATTAACTTACGAACTGTGAAATCACAGTCAGCACTGTAGTTAAATTTGGATCGTGACAGAACGTAGTTTAACATTACAAGATAATCATGGTTGACTTGAATTAACGGGATCAAAACAACAATGCTTTAACACTTTTAAACACTCCTTGTAAACCTTTTATGGAAATATGCTTGAAGCTGATTTCTCCCAGATATAGATTGTGTGTTTCGCGTGTTTGTTGGTCTCTAACGCTATTTTTCCTACTCTTAATGGTCAACAGTGTGACGCTTTAATGAATCACAGAGCTGAGCATTAGTCAAACTGGGAAAACACCTCTGTAAATTTTCTATTCCTGTTTATCATTCCTCACTATTGTCTGCTTTCACATGACAGATCTGCTGATGGTTGTTGTACCTGTGCCTTCAGGCGGTCTCAACCTGTAATCGCAGTACCAAACGTAGATCTCCTGCCACAATGCTGTGACCTTTGGTTGCCCCCTCAGTTTAGAGTATTGTTCAACTTTGAACTTTAGCAATGGGACATAGTGTGGTTAACAAGTAACCATTGCTTCATGAGTTTTACATACTTAAATGTAATCCTATTCTAGTTAGTTACATCAAAACATCACAATGAGATGTTAGTAGGATTATAGAGAATACAACTTGTAAACTAAACTGACACAGAGCCCATATTTGTATGATAGTCCACTGCTGTTATGGAGCAATGTTCATGATTAAATGCAGCAGCTCATTTATTCAAGATTTCCATAATTGTCAAACCATACAATGTCTTATAAATACAAATATAATAATTGTTCAAAATAGTGCTGGTTCAGTATTCAAGAATGTTGCTGTAACATTTATAACTAACCTTTTAATACACATTTAATAATAACACAACACATTTTGACTGAGAGCGATGACTCAAAGATGATGAAAATGTAATGTGACTTTAATTCGACTAAAACTGGACTAAAATGTTTTGGCATTTTCTCGACTAAAACTATGAAGGAAAAAAATGACTAAAATGTGACTAATACTGATATCATTTTAATTTATGACTGAATCTAAAATAGCTGCCAAGCCACAATTAACTGTGTGTGTGTGTGTGTGTGTGTGTGTGTGTGTGTGTGTGTGTGTGTGTGTGTGTGTGTGTGTGTGTATGTGTCTATATATGTATGTATGTATGTATATATATATATGTATGTATATATGTGTGTGTGTGTGTATATATGTATATATATGTGTGTATATATGTGTGTATATATATATGTGTGTATATATATGTATATATGTATATATATGTGTGTATATATGTGTGTATATATATATATGTGTGTATATATATGTATATATGTATATAAATGTGTGTATATATGTGTGTGTGTATATATATGTGTATATGTGTATATATACATCTGCAATACACAAATATATATACACACACACATATATGTGTGTATATGTATATATGTGTATGTGTGTATATATGTGTGTTTGTGTGTTTATATATGTATTGTATACAGTAGTATTTTAATGTCAGGCATAAAACAGGGAGCAGGATTCTGTTTTTTATTCATGATGAAACTAATAAGAGAATTTATTAGATAATTCACTGTTTCCTCTTTACTAATAACATGGAACCGGTTCTGTTCGGGTTCGCCCACCCAATTTAATGACTGATTTAATGATTACAATATTTCTGCTCAAAGCTGCTTCAAAAATCTTGAATGAAGCCAGTTAAAATTCAGAGCTGATTTGAAAGAAAAGGATCATAGTGGTTATTAATTAAAAGGGTAGTACAGTGATGTAGTATTACAGTTCTTTAAAGCAGCAATTACACCCTCAATTTGTAACACAGGCTTCACGTTAAATACTTGGCCACGTTAAACATATAGTTTCCAAGCCCCGGTGGAAATAACCCTCATGACATCGTCTGACCAACCATGTGTTAACTCTGTTTTCTGTCCTAAACTGAACATTATTTGTAAAATTGGTCGAACAAATAGAAAATTTATTCACAATTTAAGCAGTTCAGTTTTTGGGAGTTTAAAATGCTGATTAAACTTTGATCTCCGGGAGGTGCTGTAGAGTGCAGAATAAGTCTTTAATTTCAGGTAATTGTGAGAGACATGAAAGTTTAGAAGTTCACTCTTTAACATGACTGGAAATGGTAAAAATAGCACTATTTCCTGCCTCAGATGACACAAACGTACCATCGGTGAGAAAAACAAGAAATCTGGTTTCTCAAATGTACAGTTTGACAAATCTGTTCTGATCAGTCACAGCAATTAAGCGTGGTGTTTATTTCAGGAAATCATGCTTACGGTGATGACCAATATACGGTAAACCAAGCACAACCCAGACTGACCTTATCTGTCACAGATTTTCCTCTCTTCCCGCATTTTTCTCCAAATTCTCAGTGTGTGTGCGTGGGCGCAAGTAAGACTGTATGTGCGTCTGCATAATTTACTGTTGGTGCAGGTGGCTACTGGGATGATCTACAGTGTGTGTGTGTTTGTGTGTGTGGGTGTGTGTGTGTGTGTGTGTGTGTGTGTGCGTGTGTGTGTTGGGGGGCGTGTCCCATTGTGAATTTCCCCCATTTTCTCATAATGACTGGAAGAGTACACCTCCTACGCCCACATCTCGCCTCGCCTTACCAGGCAGGCCGGGGCTGAAGGTTACAGATGGGTAAGAAACACCACCCAGAAATGATTGATGAGTGTGCGTGTGTTGTTTGTGTGTTTGTGCGCGCCTGTGTGAACCAGAGAAAGTGTGTTCTCACTTTTGCTGTCATACAGTTACGATCACACCTTTTACTTTCGGTGTTTTGGAGCTAAAAATCAGCATTTTCTCACAAGTTCGCTCACATCGTGATTTCATCATTTGTTACACTTTTAAAAGCAGCCTTCCAGTTTATCTTCTGACGATAAAATGAGCAAAAGCCAAGTGGAAAACAAATGTACACTATAAGAACACCTGTTTAAAATGGGCCTGTGATGAGTAAGTAATTACAATAATTGTAGCTAAAAAAATAAAACAATAAAACAGTGGAAACAATAAGAAATGACTGCCAATTTAGGCAGAAATAATTTCTGCTTTTAACATTTTTTCCAGGTTAAAAGTATTTTCTTTTTGTGTGTTTTTTTTTAAATTCACTTAACTTTGAATTTTGCAGCCTTGGTTTTGTTTTGCTGACATCTGATTGTTTTTTCTTCACATTCAAATTCACAACCACACAATTACCAAACTTTGATTAAAAAATTAGAAATGGTGAAATTAATTACGACAGAATATTATCAGTGGTTGATAATCTACTGTTTACCTACATCCTAAACTTAATCTAATATCTTTATTTAATTTAAATGTATTATATATTTATATTTCCCTGATAGTGTCATTGCTTAATTCACTCTAGTACCGTCTTCATTACTTCTTTCTGCCACAGTAAATGTAATGCTCCTACTCTTCTTCTTACATTTAATGCTTCTTCAGCTGCTTTTTAACTCCCAGCAATGCAGTTCAACTCACAGTCGCACCGTGGTTTGTTCAGAATACGCACTCTCTAGTCTCTGACTGTTAAACGGCCTTATCTTGGATATTCTCGTAAGGCTGCAAAACACATGAAAGCGACCCGACTCCTTTAAATCAAGATGAAATCTCACCAGTACAGTGTATCTTGAATTTTAGCTGGGTTACTTTTTTTCCGGCTTGTGGCTCAGTGGTTTTTGGTGCAGTAAGACAACAATGCAAAACAAAGTGCTCCGCCCGCAGTCCTCAAACTTCTGAACTCTGTAAAGTAACACTCTCAAAGATTTTCATTTAAAATGGTGATTCAGCCAATGATTTAAGATTTGCAGTATTTGTACCATTTCCTTCTGCTGCAGCTTCACATTAAAAGCCTTTTAACAGGCGAAACAAGTGACAAGTTGACTTTATTTGTGGAGCAGCTACAGGAAACGCTGTGTGTTTGTCAAGGAGCCTTAGCTCAAAGCTACTGTTAATCAAAAAATGCATCTACAAAACAAGACAGTGGCCATTTTCGGCATTTTTTGTTAGAGGATCAGTTTGAATTATTCCAGTTAGTATTAGAGTTAAGACAAAGTCCTGTCCCTGTGCTCTCCTCTTCACAGACTCATGCTGTGTGCAGCAGACTGTGTGTTCGCCATTTCTCACAGGATGATGGAAAAAGGCCAATTATTTCCAGACTTCCTTTTAAAAAGACATTAGTTTGTTTTGCTGCCTGTAGTATTTAACCATATTTGCTGTTACCACCAGGAACTACAGGTGTCGCCAAATCAACCAGGACTAAAACCTTGAGGATTACAACTTCAAACAGTTCTCAGTTAAAAATTGATTTTAACTGTTGTAAATTAATGTTGTAAATTAATAATCTTTTCAGTCCACCAGCAACCAAGAAAGGTTAATTGCCTCCTATAAGAAAAAAAGTTGTCACTAGTAGATTTTCACACATTAGTTATGTTTTGAGTAATTTGTTTTCATAACTGGATGTCTCCTCCCTTCACCTGCGTGGCCTGAGCCATCCTACAACAAGTTTTAAAATCACCAGAGCTGCATTCAAATTTAGAAAAGAAAAAAAAAAAAATCCCACGGTTGAGGTTTATTTTGAGATTCAACATGAGAAATCAGTGCACTCTTCACCTGCAGCCTTTATTCAAAACATCCTGCATGCACCTAACTTCAGTTGGGTGAGCCAGTAGAACAGTTTCCTGTTTATTCCTCCTGCAACGACTGTCCATGCTTCACCTTTCAGCTTCATCTGTGATCTTCCTCTTCTTAACTACATTAAAGTATCAATTAAGCTGATGAATATTAAACATTCTGGCTTGATTAGGAACCTAGCAGCCATGAGCTGACAGCTTTTACCCTGTTGTGGCCTATAATTGCAAAAATCGAATATAAAATAAATAATTATATTAATATTACATGCATATAAACATATGTTTGTACTACTGGGGAATTTGTTATATTGCAGTATTGTCTCCACCAGCAGAGGCAGCCCACCTCCTACACCCACCTCTGGCCTAAATGTGCACATCTGTACATTTCTGAAGAAATCGTGTTGCTGAGCTCGTTGTTTCCTGGCATTAGTGTCTCGCACGCTGCTGTCTGCCACTCAGTCAGCAGGTGTAGGGTGGAGCCGCTTCACAGACCGTCAGTTAATGCTCAGTCTCAACCGTCCTCCTGATATTACGTGGAGTTTAAATGTCACGTATCGATGGGGTGAATGCGGGCGACCCGGTGCGTGCATGTGTGTGTCTCTGTGTGTGTGTGAGGTCAACAGCGATTAGCAGGAGAAATTCCCATCGCTTGTCTTTGTCACGCATACACAGTCAGCAGCCGTCATATACAGCACTATATATGACGTCGTTCGTAATTAACCAGAAGCTGAAAAATTCCACGTAGACACACAGATGTATTTTTTTATATTTGTTCTAATTTAATATAATTTCTTAAATAAAAAAATAATGAATCTCTCAGACTAACAAAACCGTAGACAACCGTTTTCACATTAATGAACATGCGAAAGTTTCTGTTTTACAGCTGATCAAAATATTTGTCTGCTGCAAAACTGCAAAATATTTATCTGAAGACATGAATAAACTGTCAGGTGGGATTAAATTCTTATTTGTTTTTAAACAGGTGAGTATTTTTATTAAGTTTGACTGATTTCCAGTGAAGACAGAGCAAAATGTCAACAGTCAGTCACCTTTACATTTAAAAATAAAGACAATGTTTAAAAAACATTACGGACATTTTAAGTATTTTTGTAGAATTTTATTAGGAATTAAAACACAAGATCAATAATAGAAAATGTTAATAACCTGTGTGCATGCTGGGTATAAAAACTTTTTAAGGTTTTTAAGTCCTGAAATCAGCTTGACTTCAGTTTGAGCATTAAAATACTTGTTTTTTAATTAAGATTAAAATAATACATCAGTAAAAATATAAGAAATAATACATTTTAAAATGTGTGTATAATGTGTTTAAGTCCTGGAGTCTTAAAAGTCGTGAAATGTATTATCTTTATTTAAAGGCCTATAACAGTCAAAAGCAGCATTTTAGTGTCTAAAGGGATTTTAAAGGTTCAAAGGTCAATCGATCTACAATACAAATCTGTCTTTGAGGTATTTTTTAGGCTTTTTTTAGATAGTGAAACTAGGGAGGGAGAAACGCAACGAAGGTCCTCTGCTGGATTTGGGGTGGTGGCTCAACACCTAAACCACAAAGGCACAGAAAACATGAATTAACATTGATGAGGTAGTTCAGCGTGTTTGATGAACTCCTGCAAAGTTCACAGAGTTGGGAGCCATGCAAGAAAACAAAAAAATAGGTCAAACTCAAAGCTGCAGAGGCCGAGAAATCCTGACTTTTAGTTCTTCATTAGGGTCGAGCTTAAAAGGAAAAAACTGGATCCTATATTTCCCATCATGCAACTACTGTATTCAGTAATACAGTAGTATTTGACTCTTCCTGCCTCGTGTGTGTCTGATTGAAGTTCAGGCTCCCTGCCTGCCTCTAAATCTGCAGAAATCTCCACGGTGCAAAAAAAAAAAATAAATCACACGACTCCCGGAAGGTCGAGAAAGTCGCTGCTCGTAACGGACGATTTGCGGTCGTGGCCTTTTAAAAGCGGTGGGCGGGGTCAGTCACAGGAGGCCATCGTCTGAAAGTACTAACTGTCAGAGTGAAAGTTTAAAATTCGAATCCTGCCAACGACCAACACAAAAACAATCAACTGTCACTCGACTCTGCTTCATAACTGAACACAGTCACATTTAGACCCGTACTTTCTCTCTTCTCGCTCTCTCACCCACCACAGCAGCGGTATTACTGTCGTGTCTGATGTGGTCTCTCTCACCTCATGTAACCATCTCTTTTCCTCTTTTCTCCCCACCATCTTCGTCTTTTTATCTTCTTTCTTCTCGTTTCAAACCGTCTGTCTCCTCTTCCTATTTTTTCCTCCTTCATCTTCCAACTATTTTCCACTTTTTTCTTTACATGTGCTGTTTATGAGCTTAGTCATTTCCTCCTTTCATCTGTACTATTCATTCCTGTACCAGTCTTAATTATCTCTCTCTCCTGATCGTTCTTTCTTCCTCTTCTTTCTTTCTTTTTCTTTCTTTTCCTCCCTCTTTGCTTTCCGTCTTCTCATCCTTTTCTTGTTTCTTCCCATTATGTCCTCCTCTTTGTATCAATATTACCCTCCAATCCTTTTTTTCCAGCTTTCTTTTGATTACTGTCTCATCCTTTTCCTCTCTTCTCTTTCCCTTTGTGACTCAAATTAAACATAGAAAAACTTTAAACGATTCTGGATGTTATGAGATTAGAAAAAATATGAAAGAACAGAGAAAGAGAATAAACATACGACCAAAAAACAAGCTAGAACATGGTCGGCCTTCCAGTAAAAGTGAGTTCAAATAAATGAATTAAAAGCTAATTATTATTATTATTATTAAATGAATTGTTCCTCTGTCTCCGTCCAGGTGAGCAGAAGCGTAACCAGGTGGTGATCCACGGTATCGAACCGCTGCTGGAGACTCCTCTGCAGTGGCTCAGCGAACACCTCAGCCACCCGGACAACTTCCTGCACATCTGCGTCATCCCCACACCCACCGACTGAGGCCACGCCCACCGCACCGCACCTCACCGTCGCCGTAACAACCAGCCGACCCCCGCCAGCCGGCTGGGTAACTCGAGAAAAACGGTACCGCTCGGAGGTGGAACTAACAGACTCTTTAACGAGAAGGAGATGAGAATCTTAAAACGATAAACAGAGGATGTGAAGGAGGAAGATCACAAACCTCCTCCTCCATCTTGTTGTCTATTTATATTTCTACTCCTCCTACAACTCCTCCTCCTCTTTTCCTCTCAGAAAACTTGTTTATAGGATGCGAGGATGAAAAGATCTTCTCGTCCTCCTTCGCTCCAAAAAAGAAAGACATTTCTGGAGGTGAAGAGGTGGTTGAATGAGCCTCCTTTTTTCTACTCTCATCCTCTCTCCTCCTCGCATGCTACTCATCATCTCCACGGGGAGGAGACGAGGTGAACTGATTCTTCTTTCCTCCATCCTGCCATACATCTTCTCCCTCGTCTAGTCCAAGACACAGGGACTGTCCTGTTGGACGTGGAGACAGGATTGTTTGGGATTTGAGGGGAGGCGTATCTAGTCCTGCTGAAGTTGCCTTAGTTACCAAGTTCATGCGTTTTTTTTTATCATCATCATCTTCGTCGTCCTGCTAAAACGTCCGGACGGACAAAGTGACTCTGAGTTTTTACACCACCAGCCTGCAAACATTATGTCATCTCCAGGAACTTCTGTTGGTTTCTTTTTTTAACTTTCTGGGCATTGACATTGGGCTTCATTTGAGAACGTGAGCTGGAATAAGAAGAGGACAAGCTGTTGGCACGTTATGTTTCGGACTGAGCTTTCGGCGCTACTGTTGAAAGCATCATCTCATTATGAGTTATTTTAAAAAAGCAACTTAACAAGCAGTCAAGATGTAGACGTGTTATCACCTCGAATTAGCATTACAGTTCAGCTTTAACTCAAAAACAATGTAGCTAATGTTTGTTTATCCTCATTTTTCACCACTTTCACACATCTTGAGTTAGTTTCCTTTCACGGTTACATGCTCCTCTGTGGGTGATGGGATATTACAGCCGTCATAAACAAACGGAGGAACTAAAAATGATATATTCCCCTCAAATCTGCACCTTTTCTTTCCTTGTTTTGTTGTCTTTGTCGAGCGTAAACCAGCTGGTTATGAGACGAAAGCATTTTTGTTTGAGGGTCACGTGGAACAGCGCCACACATGTTTCCAATAGCAGGTGTTGATTTATCTCCATCAATACAACACAGTTTAGCCGTTTTACTGTCTGTTTTTGTCAGATTTGGCCCGAGCCTCTTTGTCTGCTGCCAAACTTAAAAGCGCATCTGGTTTTGTTTCAGTTTAAGAACTCAGCTTAGATAATGAGACAGCAGGAACGATTAGCATTAAGTCTGCAGGCTGTTGGGGGCCACAGACGTTTGACATTAAGCTTTTCGGTGTCAAATCTTAGTTTGCGGACAGAAACCAAAGTGGCAGAAGGATGTATGTCTGTGGACAGAACATTAGTTCGCTTACTTTGCTGGTTGTTGTGACCATAATTAATCGATCACTCTTTTTTTTTTTTAAGCATTGTGTATCAGCATCTTTTTTACATTCATACTGAAATAAAATTACGATTAAAACATGCAGCAATGTTACTCCAAATGACTCCAAATAAAGCTATGTTGATTCAAATATATGTCAAACAATGTAGTTATTATTTCAGAAGACCAAAAACTTCCAACACGTTTCACAGTTTCGTCATGGCTCCACACAGATCTGATGTTTTCATCTTCTGACAGCTTTTCATCTCATAAGTGGATGTTTAAGTCAGATGTTTTATTTGTGTTCATGATATTTTTCCACTGCACGTTGTCGTATTTCCTTTATATAACCAACTTTCCCAACTCAGCCGAGCATAAACATTATAGGCGGTTACATCAACCCAGATGCCAGAATAAATGTTGGCACTGTTTGTCTCTGCAGACCACAGATATGTTGTAACTTTACTTTTCCTTATGTTTAATTTTCAATTCTGTATTATGACACTGTGCTTCCAGTCTGGTTGGTTTGGGGTTAGGAAAAGACCATGTTTTGGATTAAAATACCTAGTTTTGTTGCTACAAACACAACTGGAGATGACCTGTCACGATATCAAACGCATTCACAATAACGATATTATCGCAAAATCTAAAGAAATTTGAGAAAAGGAAAGTTTTCAGATTCATCTAGATGAATTTATAAACCGAGATGCACAGGGCCGAACATCTTTGTTGTATTAGTTACATAATATTTTCATGTGTACGATTAACAAGGTATCAATATTTCATTTTTTATACGCAAATATAAACTTGTTGAACCCTGTTTGTGTTTTGCAGGAAACGGAAAATGCCAATATTTTATTCTGACAAGACTTTGCTGGTTACATTAGGGTTTTTTTTAAGGCGATGGAACCCACACGTTGTTGGTTTTGGTCTTTTTCATGAAACGTGTTGATAATCCAACACAATATCACCCTTCACCTGTTTTCCTCCCTGAGGACGGAGCTCAGCTGCCGGGTGAAAGTGTTCAACTGGTTTTCTGGGTTTGAACCCGGCAGACCAGGCTTACGACAGCTTCCTTCCCCTCTGGTGTTTAGTTTTAATCGTCTTTTCACTTTATCCACCTCATAAAGAGCATCTCGCTCTTCTGTGTTTTACTGCTGACACTCGCCCTCCCTCTCCCTCTTCATCTCTCCTGGTTAATTATCTGTTGGCATTCCACCCGCTGCTAATGAGACCACTAAACTGTCCTGTCAGACAGGCCTGAGGGCTGCTCTGTCACTGTGTGTGTGTGTGCGTGTGTGTGTGTGTGTGTGTGTGTGTGTGTGTGTGAGCAAGCCTGGCTTCGCGGAATCAAACTGTACAGTGTGAGTGTGTGATTTGTGTGTGTACGTAATTACAGACATCTTTTATAACCCCCCGCAGGTGTGTGTGTGTGTGTGTGTGTGTGCGTGCGCCTGGCTTCTCACACACTCATCCCTTGTCACACTGCCAGTCTGCTAATTTAAAGTGTGTGTGTGCTGTGTGAGTGATGTCACACACACACATCATGTCATCACGTCAGGCTTTCTCACCGCTGATGCCGCCGCCAAGCATGATGGGACGGCGGGGGGTTTATGGTGTTGAGTCAAGACCCGTGGCTCGACGTGGGGTACGGTATGTGTTTGTTTGTGTGTGTGTGTGTGTGTGTGTGTGTGTGTGTGTGTGTGTGTGTGTGTGTGTGTGTGTGTGTGTTTGTATACACACTGCAGCTCTAGACGCAGCGATGAGGAGTCTGTCTCACTCTGTCATCTCGCTGACACACACACTTTTATGGGATTTCCCGAGCCGCCGTCCGACTCTGTACTGTACAACACACTGAGGAGGGGGGGGGGGATGTCAGATGCTCAGTGAGGTGTTTAGATGGAATGAGTCAAACATAAATTGTTTGCAGGGCTGCATTTCCAACTCTCTTCTTTTTTTTTCTCCTCTCCTTCCCTGAATCTGAGTGGAAAAAGTTGCCTTCGGGTCATCGCACTGACCAGTTTCTAGCTCTTAGTCAAAACACACATCGCTCACGTGTCGTTATAATGCATCTTACTCAGCTCACTCAGTTACATCTGGACGCTGCCCAGTACAACCGCAGTCTGATCTGCTGGGAGCAGCAGCCCCACTGGAGCAGAAAGTGAGTGTTGTTTCAAATATTCAAAAATCGACATTTCGATATTTTTTGAGAGCCCTGTTTTATAACCAGAATGGCGCTCGGTGTAGTGCACGACAGTCAGCGAAGCCTAATCTGTATCACACCATAACTGCTGAGCCACAATTTAAGATCCTCAGATTGTGGTCACTCAGACACCAGCCACCTGAATACGTGATGCGTTAGTTCCTGAGAAATAAACAAGAACACCCTCTCTCACAATGTAAAAGAATCGATTTGGATCTGCACCAAAAGTTAACGGGGTCTATTCTGGGCTCCGAGCTGCTGATGAACCAACAAAGGGACGTGGGTGAAACCTCCTTGGTCGGGGAACAAAGTACACGCCTCACAAACAGTATTTAAGCTCACTTGATCCATTTCCTTCCCCTTTGACTCTGACACGGCTCCCCCGACCCACAGCGGCCCAACATGAACTCAGAGTTCTGATTATTTCACATGAGATATTTCTGTGTTTGCTTCTCGCTGGTTTTACGTGTACAACCCAGTTTACTTTTCTCTCATTAGAAAGATTATTAGAAAGTATTAAAACTATGAAAAACATCATAAAAGTGCAACCATGGTTGGCTGATAAAGGATTACATGACACAACCTGGACTGCAACAGCTGTCTACTGTCTCTGAGAGTGGCTTCGTGTCAGGCAGTCAGCGAGTATGAAACATGAAACATACCTCTATGGTTAACACTTCGTCACCGTCAAGTCAAAACAGCTTATCTCTGAAAAACATCCACGTTTTTCAGCTTTGTGATGATGCATTTCTCAGAAGATTCATTAACTTCCTACATGGATTGTTTGGCTCGAGAAACAGGAGATTCGTCACCCCTTCTTCGGTTTCATCAGGAAAATTAACACCAGATAAATAAACACCAGATTTGGAGATTCATAGTTCTGACTGGACGGCGATGGCGTGTTTGTTAGCGTGACCGGTCAGTAACGTAAAGACGAGCGTGGGCAACAACGGAGAAATAAATATATATTGTTGACTAATTGTTGAGTTGTAAAAAGAAAAGAAATTTACAAGTCTGATCCTCTAATTGAACATTAATAATGAATGTATCAGTGAGTGTTAAACGACAGAGGGGACTGTTGTTGTTGTTGAGAGTAATTAGTATCAGGAAGGTTTTCGTTCATTCACAGTTTGTTTGTGTCTCCATACCAACTGCAAACACTCAGCTGCTTGTTCCAATAATAGACCAAAACTTTACCGGACAACTGATTTCCAACAGATTCCGCGAAACAATTTCTCTGTCACACACACACACACACACACACGCACACACAGTCACACACACTTTTACCATCAACTCAAACCGCAAACTATGCCCTCCAACTCGGTCCCCTACTGTCCTGCCTGATTCCGTGAAACCACAGTCTCTCTCTCTCTTTTTTTTTCTCTCGCTCGCTCTCACACACACACACACACACACAGCTCTAACACACACACAGACACACACACACACACACACACCTTCTTCTGCTTTTTTTGTGTGTGAGCGTCTCAGGGGGGCCGCGGCGCTCTGTTGCGTATCAGACAGCAGAGCAGAGATCAAGAAGATCAACAGATGAGAGCGATTAGTGATGAAGAGGAAGTCATGAGTGTGTTCGCCCGCTGAAGTCGCACACACACACACACACGCACACACACACACATTTAACACAACAGATTGAGACAGAGAGACATAATTGACAAGTAAAAATGACGACATCCTGTAAGTGTGTGTGTCTTTCTGCTGTTAGACACCTCGAATGAGAGGATACATCTGAAGCATGAGTGTTAATGAGTGTGTGGTATCTCTTCAAACTCAACATCTTTGTCAGGACGTAAGATAACAGACAAAACACACACATATGCACACGGTAAGTATCCCACCTGTCACCAGGCCGCTTTAACATGTGAGAAAAAGTTACATTTTTTACGTTTAGCCCCCTAATTCTTCCTGGAAAAGTGGAAAACAAAATGCTTTTCATCACTACGGACTTTTTTCTTTACATTTTTCAGTTTCTCACACGTTCTGCCGTCTTTTTCAATTTGTTCTGTTGTTAAATTGGTTTTAAATATAGTCCCAGAAGCATTAAAGCTTAAAAATATGTCTTACATGTAGTTTTGTGAAACCTATCACATCGATTTAACACTGCGTATGACTCAAAATGCTCTTGTGTACTTTCTTTTTGTATTCTTCTCTCATTTCAGTATATATATCCATCTATTTCTTTCACTTTCTGTCATTTTGTGCCGCTGCAACAACACCTCCCTGGTGATCAGTAAAGGTTCATCTTCATCTCTGGATGTGTGGGGCGTTTGGTTGGAATATACTCAGCTAACTTTCTCCTAAATATTTCAACCTCGTTCTCCAAACCGTGTCATAAATATGAAATAAAGAAATGTGTGGTTAATTTTAACATCTTATTTTAATCATGACACATTTGGACTCTTGTTTAAAGACCCAACTGGGAGAACAGTCACAGTAAATCCGGCTCAAATGTCTCATCTGTCAAACCGTCCCCTCATGCAGAGCTGCGTTCAATCAGAACCTGTTTGGTTTATTTCCTGAAGTCACTGTCAGAAAACTTTGATCGCCGTTTTATTGGCCCTCTGCAGTTGGTTTCCTCATCAGCTCTCAAACATCCACAGGCCAAACATGAAGTAACAAGCGTAATGATTACTTGTTTGTCGGGGGTAACAGTTTACTGGCAGTCCGTTTTTTTTCTCTTCCTGTCAGCGCAGTAAACACCAGCGTGCTTCATGCTGTGGCTTTTTGCCTTTCACTTGTCCTCACTGTGATGTCATTCCTCACTGCGCTGTAAAAATGTGTCACACTTATGTTTAATATTAAAGATGCATGTTTTCTATTTGTTTCTGTGTGTTTGCATGGGTTTTTTTTCCTTTTCCATAGTGTCAGGAAACACACAGAACAGAGCCAGATTTAATAATAAATGCTATGTTTGGTTATCAAAAGCCAATCACACAAACTACAAAACACAGTCAAGACACACTTTGGTGAAAATACTCAACAAACCAATGATTTTGTGATCTGTACGTAAAAAAAACGGCCAGACGTCTCGGATGAAAGCGGGCTAATTTTCAGCCATGTTTCAGTGACTATTTGAAATAGATAGGACCAGAAATATAATCATTAAAAGTACAGTTACGGTCCAACAGTTAAAGGTGCAATATGTAAGAACTATCCATGTCACCTGAGTAACTCCTTACTGCTGCCAACTGTAACCGCTAGTTAGCTCGGTTAGCAATGAAGCTAGCGGTCCGTAACGGGAGCTCAGAGAGACATTTTTAAAAGAGGACGGGCCAGAGCTAGCTGCTTAGCTGCTAATTTGAGTGGATATTTGCAACACAGTACCTGGACGTCTTTAATATAACATCCTCACATTCTGTTGATTCTGTTTCATGATGTTTAATTTATGTTTTAGATTAAAATTCGTACATATTGCACCTTTAGAGTTTTTTTTAATCACATTTGGTCCCGTAACGGCCTCACACGGTTCAAAATGAACGTTTTTGCAATGTCATTTTAGACGTCTTTTCAACTTCAATCACAGACATCCACAGGACAGCTCACTATGGTTTTACACTCACGGTTTTCTGACGTCTTTCTTGGACTGGACTTTTAGTAAAAGTCTGAAGTTTGAGTCAAACTCTAACATTATGTAGAAATGAGCATTTTGTGAGATTTGGACAGTTTCACCACTGTCATAAATACAAATCCCAGGTCTGTAACAGTTTGTCAGATGTAACGTAGGTGCTGACTACAAACAAAACGTTGTAAAAATGTTGTATGTTGATGTCAAAGTGTGTAACGTTGTGATCCCGCCCTCTCTCTGAAGTAACAGAGCAGAAACAACTGATAGAGACTGTTCACTCTGTAACAAGACACTGAAGCATCAACATCACTCTGAAGCCGTTATTTTAAAGGTGAAAAAGTTACATCATGTTGCTTTTACGGGCAAATTCACAGCTTTTTAAACTACCTGCAGCTGTGATGCAGCTCTGAATCTGTTACCAGAAGTTTTAAAGGTATCTGTCAACGGCTTTTGCAGCCATGACCGGTTAGTTTGGCTTCATTTTATAACTAAAGGATTTTTGCATGTTGCAAAAAAACTCACATGTGAAAGTTCCAACTCTGAAGAGATCAAAGATGAACTGTGACGGCTGATGGATGAAATTTTTAGTGAAGCGAGTTTTTCTCTTTCCTCCAGTGAAACCAGTAAACAATCAGCGGACCTCTTTGTCTCTCTGTTCCTGGCAGCGTGACACACACACACACACACACACACACACACACACACACACACACACACACCCTCCCCTCTGTGGTTCTCTCTCTCAGAGGATGGAAGGATGGACGTCCATTTTTAACGAGCACGACAGCCCTTTGATGTTTGTAATGATTCAAAGGACACAGTTCACCCCCCCCCCTCTTTCTCATCACACACACACACACACACACACACAAACCCGCTCATATGACACATTAAATGTCAGTTGTCTCCTCTTCTATCGTTCACGCTCTCCTTTTCTTCGTCTCTGTCTTATAAAAAAGTGCAATCACTCCCTCTCTCTCTCTCTTTCGCTCTCTTTGTCTTCCTCTCTCGCCTCCTCCTCCTCCTCCTCACTTTCTTCTTCTTCTCTCTCTCAGAGAAAACTTTCCCCTTTGCAATAAAACCCCTAAACCACTCAACTTCCTCTCCAGCCTCACAAACACACGCAGAACGCTGCACAAGTGCACGTTTGTCTGTCATTCGAACATCAACATTAACGATCTAAAACATGGTGCCAAAGAATAAACTGTACACAAGTGACACGGCCAAAAGTATATGGACACCTGGACATTACACACTCGTGATTGTGGGCTTTAAACGGCCTCTATAACAGCCTTCACTCGTCTGATTTCTGCCTTTCCAGTTCAAGTTCCAGTTCATCTCAGAGGTGTTGATGGGGTTCAGGTCAGACCAGTCCAATCCCACCACACCAAACTGGGAAACACATTTCTTTACGGGTCTGCGGCCTCTTTTATAAAACTGACTTATGATCAGTTTTGGTCTCAGTAATAATAGTAATAAAAACCTTTATTTATACAGCACCTTTAAGAACAGAGTTTAACAACAGCTGTGTGAGAACTTCTAAAATTTCTCTGCAATGTTGGAAGTAAAATAAAAAATACACAATGTATCATTGTCGTACACTTCCTTGAGAATTTATTTAATCACCGACATTATCTTTTGAACTGATAGCACAAACTGCTTTAACAAACAAGCAAAAGCAGGAAACTCAGGAATAAATACTCAGAAGTCGAGCCAAAACACAAGGAAGCCAAAAACTAGAAGATGTAAAACGACAAGGAGTCGTTCTGAGTAATTACAAGTGAAAGGAAGGAAAGCGATAAAAAAGAAATACAAGTAAAGAGATAAATAAAAGAATAAAATCAATAAAGGACGATAAGACGGCATCACATCAGAGGAGTTGAGTACAGATAAAAAGATTAAGAGCAGTAACAAGAATGGAGGATAATAAATACATTAAGAATAAACAAATAAAAGCAGTAAAGGACGGTGAGAAAAATATCATCATCATCATGAGAGGAATTAGAAACAGATGTTCACTCAGAGAGCGGAAAAACATTATAAAACCTAACTCTGATGTGGAAAAGATCTTCTGTGGAAGCAAAGAAGTCTCGACTTTACTGATTTTCCTGCTGGTTACGAAGGAGAACTGCAGTTTGAGACATGTAAGAGTCCATGATGGACTTTGAATGAGCTTTATGAACAATGTGCAGTGGTGACACACTGTTCGACTATTAAGTCGACCAAATAACCCGCGTTGCCCGGCTTCAGTCTCCTCTACCATCATGATCTTGTATTGATCTTGTATCCCAAAAAAACAGATGTTCTCTTTTGGTCCATGGCTTTATATACATGGAAACTGCAACGCCCGAGCTTGTTAGTTAAAGTTGATTAGAGATTTATAGATCACATGTACGCAAGTCACAAATGGGATTCTTACAACCTGCTTTAACAAAGTCAGAAGTTCAAGTAGAAATCTAAGACAATTTATATAAATGAGGCTGCTGGCTTCGTGTCATGGTGACACAGGAAAGGGAGAAACACAAACTGTTACTATAAAGTTGGAAGTACACTTTCGTCAGACAACAAAAGGTAACTGTATTCTTCTACTTGCAAGCGTTTGGTATTAAGTAATGGACAGTAATCCAGTTACATCGCTTTAATATTGTGATACTTGTACTTAAAGTAACCCTTCCAACCCTGAGTATTGTCTGAAATATCATTGTATGCGACTGAGGCATAAAGATTTCCACTCGTTGGTGATACAAAACAATGCAAAGCAGCCAAAAAGCGTAAAAAAGTACAGGGGTGTCCACATAATTTTGGCCATATATTGTACAAACTTTTGGTATGTGGACGTGCAAATGTGGACAAAACAACAGAGGCGCTCTCTCTTTTTCCTGGAGATGCCCTGTGGTTTCCAGTCATCCTCACACACACACACACACACACACACACACACACACACACACACACACACACACACACACACACACCTGTTATTAACCCTGCCGCCCTCTAATAGGCAGGTGGTGAAGAGAGAGAGACGGACACACAGATAGAGAGAGAATGACAGGAGGATGTGGATGATGAGGGCTGGCGAGCTTTAACACTTTGATCTCTCTCTCTCTCTCTCACACACACACACACACACACACACACACACACACACACACAGACTGTCATTAATAAGCACTGTCGGTCTCTTTCCGGCTCCTGACGGGCTGGTTTTGTTTGTCACAAACTGGCTGCGTTCAGATAACTTCTTCAGTGTTTCATCGTCCCATCGACTTTACATCAAGATGACGTCGCACACATAAAAATACGTTTTTTAATCTCACAGGAAGCTTGTCTCAGATCAAACAGGTAATATTCACATTGTCAGCCCAAATCTGTTTTGTTTTTTTGCATATTCAAAATGTGTCCAGATTGATTTTAAGGAAGTCTGGACAGTAAAAAAAACCCCCACAGAAAATGATCCAACCCACATTTGGAGGTGGTCTGAGGTCTGATGTGTGTCAAATCAGTCCGGATGCTCGCTCCACTCATGTCACTTGCAACATGACACAGCACCACAACATCATATCCAGAGTCATGGAAATGAGTCAGCGCGGCCGAGCAGAGGCCAGGCAGTTACTTGGAAAGCTGTATGAAGACGACGCAGAGAAGTTTGTGGAGCGATGCTGCTCACAGTGCGATCGCTTGGAGAGCGACATGATGGATCACGCTTACACGTTGGGCTGCCACGTGACGCCTATGTCGTTACCAATCCGATCTGATCACTTGAGGGACTTGTTTTTTGTCTTTGTATGACCCCAACAGGTGGTGGCACTGAAGCACTGTGACTCAACCACCGTCATTTTACCGTGTAGAGACACAAATATTTACAACAATGAAACAATGTCGTTTTTGAGTCATATTGGTTCTTGGGATGAGAAAAACTCACAACTACCTCAAGAAACAGGAGGACAAAGAGGAGATAAAACCTAAATAACAGAAAAACAAAACAAAACACCATCTAATGTGGGCTGTATGTAACATGTCGTGAGTCAAAAATGTGCTGTGAAGTCGGTAGACAGTGCTGCAAATCAAACAAAAGCCAGAGGGAGCGTGGCTACTAGCTTAAATCCTGTCAGTGCAGGTGAGCTGAATTCACCTGACGACCTGACCCCGCCCCTCCACACACCTGCAGGAAAAAAGTCTGTCTATGAGGGTTCACAGAAGGTAAATGATGAATGTTTCCAAGCACACAGTAAACCAAAGCAGATAGTCTAATATCTGAGCGTGAGAGGTGACCACAGTAATGCTAGCTGTCGGTAGCAGAAACTAGCAGTTACCACGAAGTTAACAGTAACTATTAAAATATCAGCACACACACAGAAACACACACACACACACAGACACACACTCCCCCTGTGTTCCAGTAACCATATAAAAACGCTTCCTCGATGACCAACACGGTGCAGCAACATGTTGGTGTGTGAGACATGTGGACGGTCTGCAGGAAGAGATGGCGGCTGCTGCGGTTTGAAGATGAAGAGAAGAAGAGACGGAGGCTCCATGTGTGTTGAAGATACACAGGAGGGCTCGATGCTTTTTATTCTGCTGAGTCACCTCCGTCAGCCTCCACACGTGTGTCACAGACAGAGGTGATTAACAAGGAAGTGTGTGACCGTTTGTCAGGCAGAATAAAAGACATGATGACAAACTGCAGCGTCTGTTTTAAATGGATCGCTGCTCTGCAACTTCAGATTCATCCTCGACAAGAATAAAGTCAAAGATTGTTACTGCTTTTCTGATCTCGTGGGTTTAACTGAGAAGAAAACAGAGAAACCAACCTTTTCTTTTTTTCCTCACACAAGTAGAGTTTCATGAAGTATATTTGAAGAGAAACTTTAAGACAGTTACCATCAGGCCTGGCCTCTAAATGTTAACATAGTTCTGAGTTTACTGATCGCTCCTGTCCACATGATCTGCACTGTAAAATCTTACAAACCTCAAAATTACCAAGCAAAGAAGACGAATAAGTTTAGGTCGTTAAAACGTTTTATCTTGTACAACTTAATCTAATAATCTACTTAATCTACTTTTTTCCCTGATTTTGTCAGCCCTCGGTCTCCTCCTACGCAACCTGTCTATCCTAAGGTGTGCATAAGCTGCACTCGGCGGTGGAGGAATAAAATATTTTCTACCTGTTTTACTAAAGAGATTGAAAAAACACAAAACAAACATGCAACCATCCATACGAAGAGGAGGAGAACATCTTTTTTAATTGTTCTTTGTCCCGTGGACACATATTCACTCTGCAGTATCTGTCTTACTGTTTCTTTGCCTCGTTGACTTTTGCTAGATATTCAGGAAAAAAATAAAGGCGTCAATGACGAAAATCTAAAATGAGAGTGTCAGAAATGACTCCAGGTGTCCTTAAATAATGAATCTTAGAGACCTTAACACTGAGCCGAGGCTCTCCAGAGAGAAGGAGGACTGTCTGGTAGTTTCCTTTCTCTTGTGTTGCATCGTCATCTGATGAACTGAGATGACAGCAGCGTAGGAGTGTGTGTATGGAATTGTTTATTTTTTTATACGTGTGTGTGTGTGTGTGTGTTTTCTTTGGTGTACGTGTCTTTATCAGAGTGTGTATGATGAGTTTTTAATAATATCCATGCAGTGTGTATGTTGAAAGATGACAGAGTTAATAAGTTGTGGTTTTCATGCGCCACATGTTACAGAGGAGCTTATGATCTATTAAACACACACTAACTTCCTGTATTGTACTGTAAGACATACTCCTGTATATGTATACACACACTCACAGACACACACAAACACACGCGTGCTAAGGTTGTATGATGTGGTATAAACAGCTGACAGCTTTAAAGTCACGTTAGGCGCAAGGTTTTCATCAGATGAGTCTTATCTGATATCTGAAGTCTGATTTAGGATATCTCAGCTTAAAACATTTACATTTTACACATCAGCGCTGGAGCCCTCCTGATCTGTATAAGGAACTTAGCCACCAGAGCATGGTATTATTATTATTATTATTATTATTATTTTTTTAATGCTTTGGATATTTCTTCTGTTGGTCTTTCCATGGCTCAGCACGATCAGCTGTAGCTGTTTTTAAATGTGGTTTATCAATAAAATAAACTGATATCGTTAATTATGCCTTTTGGTGTCAATGTGGAAACCCCAACGTAATATGTTACAAATAAAAATAAATAAACAGATAAATATTTTTAAATTTAATAAAAATGTGTCAGCGTCAGTCCTTCGCTACTAGCTGAAGGTGCTGAAGTAATATATCTGAGGAATTTGGACATAATAAGAGATAATATCAGGGTAAAATTAAACATATGTAATTGTTCTGGTCCTGAATAAGCAGGGTTTAACTCTTAACATCATTTAGGTTCAAGCTCCCTCAAGAAACTACGAGTCGACAGCAGATTTTTTAGGCTGCATTAAAGCACATCAGCAATGCTAAAGTGCTCACAGCGACAACGCTAACGTGTCACCTGGCATAATGTTTACAATCTTAGTGCACTGGGTTAGCATGCTAATGTTTGCTCTAGCGCTGTCAGGATATCACATTTTCACTCCACGATAATCTTGGCCAAAATAATTCACTATAACTGTATTATTGCAATATCTAAAAAAATGTATGGAATCCAAAAAAACCTCCAAACTGGCGAGTTAACTTACAACATCATTTTGTGCAGCAGTAGCCACACACTGTGGTAGCAGCTAGCTTGCTAGTTTTATGCAGTGTCTCCTTTTTCCTTTATAGGGCAGGTGGCAACCAGCTATCAGGTGCGAATTGATGATGTAAGAGGACGTTTTTTGACATGAACTAAGAAACTGGACATGTTCAATTTCTGACCCGATGATGGCGCTAGAGGAAAAGTCAGAGGATGCAAAGTTATTGCAATTAATCCGATGGAAGACGTAAAATATCTGTATCAGATTTCATGGCAATACATTCAGTAGTTGTAGGAACACATTGCACAAAGATGCTAACCTCAGGGGGGCGCTAGAGGAAAAACCAGGAGATGACCAAAATCAGCAGGATTCAGCCTCTGGGGAGCATGAAAGTCAAATTCATCCGGTAGTCGTTGAGATATTTCTGTCCGGTGGTGGAACGACACACCGACATTACCGCACACAGAACAAGCTGCTGACGTGGATGTTAAAAGGTTTCTGGTGACATCAGACTGTCGCAGGAGACAAAGATGAAAGGGACAAAAAAAACATGTCCTAAATCTGTATTGTCTTTTATAAGACAGTGAGGAAACTGTTAGCTGAGGACTCAGAGCTCTTTGGTGATTTATGGGAAATGTGGTCTTAATTTGGAGAAACATTTGGCTCACAATTGTCTCCATCAAGCTCTCACTGGTTTATAATGTTTTTGATTAAGCGCTGCAGTCAGTTTGTTGATGACATTGACGTCTGATCCTGTCACTCCACATCTTTAAACTTTCCAAAAAAAAAACACCAAAAAAGGCTGCGACTTCCTGTCACAGACTTTTTTTTTTTGGAAGGAAAAGTATATTTCGGGGAAGTCGGAGGAAGGCAGGGGTTGGGGGTGGGAAGGGGCGAGACTGGGGGGGGGTGAGGTGTCTGACTCACCCGTCCTGACCAGTGACCCTCCTCTGCTTTCTGAGCGGCGTGACGATGTGCTGCAACGCGTTTACGGTAAAACAGCCGCCAGGGACGCCACTCGGTTTCCAAACAACGTCTTCAGTTACGTCACTCTGGAACGCAGCACGGAGGAGATGGAGTGTGTGAGTGTGTGTGAGTGTGAGTGTGTGTATACAGTTTTTGTGTGTGGGTGTTGAAGGGTTTGTTTGTCTTGTGGTTTCGTTTTGATAGAAACTAATCACAACATTTCAGGGGAAACTGATACAAAGATCTCCCGAGAGACAGATGATGAATCAGTAAATGGAGAGATGAAAGAAGACGAACGTTTAACGTCTGTGATGTTTGCGTGTGACTCTCGGTGTGTGTCTGTGTGTGTGTGTGTGTTTGGATGTACGTGTGCTCGTACACATGTTTTTATTTGTAATTGCACAAAAAGTGCAACAAGTTTTTCTTTCATAAGTGTGTGTGTTTGCGAGAGTGAAAATGTGTGTGGCCGTGAGTGTGTGTGTCTGTGCACATAAATCACGAGCATCTTCACTGAAACGACGCCAGCAGAGCTGTCGCTGTTTACTGTCAGCTCTTAGCTCCAGCCTCACAGTCTGAAGCTGCATCCTGATCAGAGAAGTGTCACTACGTTACCGACGTTATCAGGATTCATCCTCACTGGATCGCGAATGTACACAAAGGATTTCGTGACAATCTGTTGGCCGGTCATTGCGAGATCTCACTTCGGAAAGTGGTGTCTGACTGTATATCATCGCCACTGATGGCCACCAGCTGTGCTAATGAGTAAACACAACACACAAAAAAAGTAGAACGCACTTGGAGAAACAAAAATGTTGGTCTAATAAGAAAGAAATGTTCTCATCTGCATCTGATCTGGATTAAAATACCAATTATGGACCAAAATGGACTGAAAACACAACTTCCTCTGTGTGCAAAAATCCTAAAATAAATATATTTAAAAAGACAAGAATAAACAAAACTCCCCCCCTTCATGCTAACAACCACAGGAAGAACATGTTTTTAGCTTTTCCCAGTCCCAACAGGAAGAGCACCAGGCTGTGAAGCCAGTTGTCATAGTGGCCAAACTGCATAATTACAACGTCACATGAAGCATTGTGGCCCAAAAAGACTTGGCCCATAAGCTTACATTGTGAAAGAAATGTCTGTAAAACAGTGGATACAGTTTTTTGAGCATCACAATCCCTGTAAATTGACTCATTTCACTGTCATAACTCGAGCCATTCGGTCCAACAAAATCCGGAAAGATTGAATTATTTCCAGGTATTTCATTCCTGGACAGTCGAACGTCTTTGGCTTCAAAACGCCACTGAGGAATGGGGCTCCGCCTCTAACGCTGCGTCTGGATTTAATGTAACGTCCCTGGCTGAGACTTGGTTCAATACAGATACGTTTTTGTTCCAAGAAAAATCTAAAAGACTGTACCGTCACAACATGAGCAGTAAATAGAATTAAAACGATTAAGGGGTCCTATTGCATCAACAAGCAAAACATGGCAGGTCTTCCAGGCGCCACCTACCATTACCGACAACTTGCTTTGTGCTGCCTAATTTGAATGACTGTCCTACCTGTGAGGGGGAGTGCACATTGTTTGCTTCTTAGAGAAGAAGGAACCGACAGTGTAACAATGCTAGCTTATTTCCGGGTTCTCAGACTCATTCCTGTGGCACTCTATTAAGGGAAAATCCTCGCTGATTCAGACTTTTGGACCAAAGGGACATTTTTCGGACTATTGGGGTTTCGGAATAATGGGCTCTTGGAACGATGGCAACAATGTTTCCACCTCTGCTTTCCCCGTCTGCACCGTGCGCTCTGCCCTGGGCACCAAAAGACCACACAGATGGGCACAGCAAACTTCGAGGTCAACTGTTGCCACACAAATAGGTCCCATGTTAACATGCTGCACCGTCAGGAAGAACGACTTTAACACACAGTTTGTAAAAAGACGGATTAGTGCTGCGATGTCCTTGTGTGGCAAATGAAGTGGCTACAAAGGTGCAGGTAAGATTAGAGAATGATCTCTGTCGTGGCTCAATCACTGGGAAAGTGTGAGAGGACTCAATTCAAATGTGTCAGCGTAAACTAAAAGACGATAAAGTGACAAAATATCCTCTGATGGACTGAAATACCTTATTAGAGAGTCATTTTCATGTTGATTTACCTTCGTCAGTAGAAAAACAGTCCATCTCAATGAGTGGGTGACAAGATACAGATATGCAGAAAAGACATTAGCTCTCAAAGACATTTCCTTCAAGTTTACTAGCAGCCTTCAAATAGACTACAGTTTCTTTTAACTGTAAATTGTGGGTGTCCCCTTTCTTCAAAACTGTGGGTATCTCGTGCTGTTTGTGTGAAAAGGAGGACTGTGCAAAGATGAGATAAAATTGAAGACTTTTATCAAACCCTGTGGGGAAGTCGGATCGCAGATAAACAAACCTTACCTCGGCTCAGGCAGGCCTGACATTTCGGTACATGCATCTGGACCCGTGGGATATCCCCCCTCCTCCAGTGGTGGTAGGTGTCGTCCTCCCCCGGTCAGAAAATCTGAGTGAAACCCCAGCGTCACGACGCTGAGGTAGTGGAACTCGCTGTGTCAACGGGTGACTTGAGAAGTTTCCCTGATAGTAATAATAAGATAGAGCAAACAGGAAAGAGAGACGCAGTGTGCAAAAGTGAAAGATGCTGAGTCAAAGGGTGGGGGCGCACCGAGTGTTTTTAGTTGGGTGATGAGGTAACGGATCGATACTGCTTTCTCATACAGTGACAGTTTTTAATCTTTGTGGAATCCTTAATAACACGGAGGTGGAATGTGTTTTATCACTTCCTCTCTGCCAAATGTCAATTCGTACAGCTGTCTGCGGTGCAGATTAGTGTGAGAAGAAATCAGGTTTTTTATTGTTTGTCAAGTTTGAAGTTGTCATAAATGACACTTCTGAGTTAAACACTGACGCTGATAATCACTGACTGTATGAGTGTAATGTTACCGAAGGAAACTAAATTCGTTGAAATATTTATCATCCGTTCTCTTGCTTGCTGCTGTGCCCACTGAGGGGGAGAATATCTTTTATTGTTTTTTCTTTGGAAGATTGTTATAACCACACATGGTGCTTTTAAAAACATTTTTTGGGGCTTTCTGTGTGGGGATACTACCTCAGCTGGCGGTGACGGTGCGAATAGACACGTCAGGGCCGGAATTGAATTCTCCTGAGCAGCAGTTAATCTATTGTGGTTAGTTTTTAATCTGTCAAAACAAGATAAAAATGCTCGGACATCTGTTTATGTATTCACGCTCTGTCTGAACCACGGATGTATAATGAAACCTGGAGGCAGGCGGTGCCTCTTTCATTCCTATGAAACCTGCTCAGTTGCCTTGGAAGCCAAAAAAGCTCGACTTCCTGGGTGTGAAAATACCCGTCTCCTCTGTGTCGTGGGGCCCTCAGAGTATGCACACCAGAGACTTCTGCCAACTGATTTAATCTTGTAACTCTTGTAGACTTTCCCAATTTTATTGAACTGAATGGATCAAATTATGATAGTGAAACAAGCCTTTTTCGGCAGGAGTTGTGACATTATTTATCCAAATGTATCCAGATGCTTCTTTCACAATGTAAGCTTATGGGGAAAAGTCTTTTTGGGCCACAGTGCATCACGGGACGTACGGTTTGTCCGTATGGCTTCATAGCCTGGTGCTCTTCCTGGGGGCTTGGCCTGAACGTGACATTTTTAGTGCCTGTCTCTTTAAGGACCACCTCCCGAAAAGCCCGGTCTGCATTGACCGGTCAGCTTTCACGGGCCTGAGCAGGCACCGCCCACCACGTTTTACGCATCAGCTCTGTTGCAGGTTTTGCACCACAACTGTGGCTGAGGATGGTGACTGTAAAGTTGTGACATCACAACCTTACGGAAGTCCTGACAGCTCATTTAAAGGCGAAAGTTTCTGAGTACAGGCTGTGTCCACTCTCTGGGGATTGTGTGTTTCAATACTTTAAAGTATTTGCAGCACAGAGACCTGCTTTAAGATCAAAAAGGACAATGGGAATCTCACTTACTTCAATATGGGACCTTTAAGCCCTTTGTCCCTTTACAGTGTTCAACATTTAGCAGATTATTCAACACCTGGAGTCAGTGGCTTCTTCTGCAAAGTCACTGCTGTGTTCGTTCTGCATTAAAGCAAAGAGGCAGTCTACGTCAAGTTAGCTGTCTCTCTCTGACAAAAGACAAAGTGATGGCAGAAACCAGTCAAATGTCACCGAGCAGTTGTGTGTCTTCAGCACCCTTCACATTACTCTGTGTTGTGATTGGAATCATTGAGTGACGTAATGCTTGCTGAGGTCACAGATGGAACGTGGGTGGTAACTGCCTGTTACACTGCTGATAGTGAAGTAATATGACAAACTAGTTTTAGTGCCCGTTTCAGTCTGACTTGTAAGGGTATTTCACTGCTGGAAAATGGTCTTAATATAAAAACCGGGCTGTCTACGCAGTGGAAACATGGAGGGAAGTTCAACATTGTTCATTTTGTTTGCACTACCCACTTGTTACGCTACAGAGATGATTGAAAATTGGCAAAGTTTAGCTTTAAATCTAGTAGTTAACGTTTTATGTGCCCTTTTTTTTCACACCCTTTTTGTCATTAGAACAGGGCTGAAATGAGAAATCAACTTAATTTAATTTAATCCTCAATCAGTTGATCTTTGACCTTCCTACCCTTTGTCACATAACGGTTGTGTGTTGGTCCAGATCGGGTGCTACAATCCACATTCTTGTCAGATTGTACGGTTGAGGACTGATGACTGTAGGCTCTAAAATGAGTCATGTTGTCTGCATGTCTCCTGCATGCAGGATAAAAGACAGACCACAGTTACTGCAGCCCATAGGGCACGGCGAGCTGTGTTCCCATTTCCTGCTCCAGTCTTAAAGCTTGGAATTGCACGGAAATGGACATAAAGATTCACGACTTTCCACCAGAGAGCCAAGTTTACTGCACAAGTAAAAGTTGTATTATGTGAATCAATGTGTTAAAAGTTAAAAACAAGACTCTGAATCTCTGTTAGTGAGTTTATCCTGAGTTGCTCTCAGTCTGCTGTTTGCATCAACAGTCACTTTCTTTTAGTTTACTGTCTTTTATTTGAAGCTCTGTTCTTACGATGCCATTTACGACTCTTATTTGATGTTTTTCAACTATGACCGAACTATGTCTGGGATGAAAGTTAAACTCCACCCTCAGCAGTTTTATGTTACTCAGGTGGCAGTAGTGGGAAATATGTGAGGTCAGCATACTGAATATACATGTGTGCAACAGTACGTGAATGCCCAAAGGAGTCTTGAGAAGAGGTCTAATCAGGCAAACTAAGTGAAAACAACTGAGCCTCAACCTCTTGTAAATCCTATTGATGGACTTCTCTCCAGTGGTAGCTTAAATATATATTCTTTTTTTTTCAAGCTTCTCTTTCATCCAATCTTGACTATCATAAACATCTCTTGTGGTCCAGAGTTTGGATAGACGTGCTCAAAAATCCCCAATTCCTCTTGAAGGCCTCATGCAAGGTGTCCACTTTCTTATGAAGTTTAATTTTGTTTATCATTTTATCTTTTTATCATCATGTCTGCTCTGGAAATGTGATAAAAAAAATGTATGCAGATGCTACACCAGTTTCTCAAGTTTTCATTGTATTAATTAAGACACTATTGAGCACTAGCACAAGTTACACTTGCTAGTTTTCAGTAGTAGTAATATTTAGCTAAAATCTCCTAGGTTCCATGTATTCTTAAGTTATGGCTAATAGGCTGTTTAGCCTTTATCTAAATAACTAGTAATGAAGTCAAGATCCTTTTTATATTTTGTTGATCGGTGCTGGAGATTTACCGTCTTTACTGCAAACTAAAATCATGTAGTTGTTCTTTGGATTTGCAGCCATTTTTAATTAGTTTAACTAAAAAGTGCTGATATTTCTAGGCTACATTCACTTTGGTTCAAAATGGCTGCTGATAAGGTGAGTAAAAATGTAAAGAGCATTTTAAAAAAAACCTGCTAGCTGTAATTAAGTGGTCTGTTCAGTGAATACCAAAACACAAAACAAAGAATAAAACACACAGAGCCACAGGGTTTAGATTAGAGCAGTGAACATTTATATCATAATTTACACTTTTTGACATTTTTGCACATAAATAACTATGTAAACCAGAATGTAAACAGAGACAGTCCTTTGGGGGATTCTCCTCTGGAGTTAAAGCTCTGATCAGAGAAAGAGACGCTTTGGTCGAACGTTAGTTAGAGAGAAAGATGAAACAGAGGAGAGAGATACAGAGTTCAGATTGTTGATGTACAACTGATGCAGAAAGTCACAGTTGTTGTAGTAACATTAAGTCAAGTCTTAATGCCAGTATGACCAGTTTTAATATATTGTACACAGTGTGAATGGTGCAAGCATCGGCACTGAAGTTATAAAGTAGGAGGAGGGGGCCAGTGCATAAAAGAAGGCCGAGGTGCTTTGGTGTATGCCAGTTCATTAACAAGATGGCGGACGGGTGGGGTTCAAGAAGGGGCCGTTGCTTCTCAACCGAAATATTAACAAACAACAAGAACAACAACAAAAAAAAATCTACAAAACGAGAGACCACAGCTAAAGAGCGAACACTTCATCATATACACACAGTACATCTTCCCTTCTTCAGCATTTTGATTCCTCAAGTCCTTCTTCCCTTGTTTTGATTTTCCTTTCCTCGTTTTTTTTTTTTTGGTGTGCATTTGGAATTAAAGCCAAGTGAACTTTGGTTGCTAGCGTCAAGTGTGAATCCCTAAAAACTGAGGATGTTCACTTCCCTGTTGGGTGCTGACAGTGTTGTAGAAAAATAAAACAAAAGGAGGGACTCGGGAGGCTAGCCAGCCTCCCGAGTCCGTTATGTGCTACATGTCGAGCGGGCACTTGCCGCTCCTTTTGGACCACATGAAGAGCTGCACCCCAGTTCAGTTTGGTTTCTTCTTCTTTTTCAAGTAGCAAAACGCAAATAAATAGAAAGCTCCCACCTCTAGCTGTCCCTTTGATCACTCACGCATGCACACACACTCATATAGTCACATGCACACTGAGGTAACCGTTGTGAAAAATACCCTTTTTTGTTTCATTTAAATTAAGTAGGCATCAGAAAAAGGACACAGACATACTTTAGGGAAGCTATCGAGCAGGGTTGAAATAAAGCTCTTCTTGCTAAATTAACAAATTTATGTGCCGTACTTTGGCAAGTTCTTCAACCCTTTTTAAACCTGCTATATTGGTTTTTAAATTTAAATAGACAAAACCCTGAAGAGATGACACCCCTGGTATTATAGGTCAGAGGCTGCAGGATGGATATAGGCATAGAGAGAGTGACTATCTACAGAGAAATGGCCACAGGGAGAAACAAATATCAACAGAAAGATAGTCTTTATCATTGATTTCACCGCGTCAGTGTAACCATCCCTTCCACTTATTGCTTTTGAAGACAACAAATAAAAAGTATAATAAATTAAGGAGGTTATATAACAACTAATTGATCAAAAAAAACAAAACAAAGACATTTGAAAATAGAGACCAAATAATACAACAACAATAATGATAATAGCATTATATTAATTACATTAAAGGTAAATCCTGGGTAGATGATTGTCTCTAAGTAAAATAAACGCTGCTAAGTAGTCATGGGACAGTGTCTCTTGAGCCCTGAGTACGCGAGTCCCTGATGAACCTGGTGTAATCATGATGTCACCCGTGATTACAACCAGGTAGAGAATTATTTATTTACAGCTGTTGCTCCTGGCAACCCAGTCCGCCTTGAGTCATGCAGTCTTGACTCTATGTCCTTTGGGTTCGAAGGTCACTTAAGAGTGATCCTCTGACTCCTGCTTGATGGTGACGTTGGCAGGAAGCGGCAGGATGGGACTGCTGCGCCGCATTTTGATGACTGACGTCTCGTTCGGGGACTCGTATGCACCATAACCCACAGACAGGAGCTCGGTGGCGCCGCTCTTGTGGTGGGGATGGTAGTGAGAGGCCTTGAGGTCACTCTCCCTCCATAGCATCCCCAAGATCTGCTTCTCCAGCATGGCCTCCACCTCCACTCCTCCCTGCAGCTGCTCCAGCCGCTCGGCATGCTCGCTGACGTCAAAGCGCTCGATCTCCTCGTTGGCGCGCTGCACCTCATCCAAGGCAGCCTGACTGGAAACAGCTGGGCTGCCAGGGCCAGAGGTAGCCGCAATGCAGTAGCCCTTCAGGTGAAGCCGCAGGCTGCACAGGTGGATGTAGTGGCGGTGGCAGTGGAGGCATTTGTGTGGACGCTCGCGGGTATGCAGGCGCTTGTGCAGCTTGAGGTGGACAAACTGGGTGAACTTGGCTGGGCAGAGTTTGCAGTGGTAGGGCTTCTCCCCCGAGTGGAGGCGCAGGTGAGTTTTCAGGTTGCTGGTGCTGCTGAAGCGCTTGTGACAAACCTGGAAGAGGAGAGGCGACAAAAAAAGATGATGTCAGTTAACCGTCACATCTGTTACTAAATCAACCAATCTAGGAAATCATCCAAAAGAAAGCGCATCATCTTCAGCATTGTTTTCTCACCTGGCATTCATGTGGCTTCTCCCCAGTGTGGACCAGGAAGTGCTTCTGCAGGTGAGCAAGCTGGGTAAAGCCTTTGTTACAGGTTTGACATTTGAAAGGTCTCTCTCCACTGTGGACACGAAGATGAACCTGACAGAGAAGAGGAAGGAGAGTTTGTCAGTTGGTTTTGTCTGGGTAGTTTGTTTCTTGCAAAACATTTTGTGACACTCCCCCTATTTTAAGTGCCATCAACCTGCTCTGCGGTCTAATGATTACAGTGCAATCCTCAGAGTGCAAAGGAATGGAATGATAATAAGGCAGACAGGATGTTGGACGCCAAAGACAAAACAACCCTGCAGCATATCGAGCCTCACCTTCAGGTTTGACAGCTGGCCGAAGGTCTTGCTGCAAACGTTGCACTCGTACTTGATTTTGCCGTTCTGCTTCTTCAGCGGGTACGGCAGCGCCTTGTAGCCCGCTGAGCCCACGCCACGCTTCACCTTGGTCAGGTTGATGGCCTCATCATCAGAGCAATGCTCTTTGGAATTACCAAGGAGGGCTGAGGTAGGCTTGGTGGGCACCTGCTCGTTGGGAGGTGATGTGCCAGCTGTTGGGGAGCCACTGGAGGGGGCGTGGGCAGGTCCGTGTGGGTGAGGGTGCCCAGAAAAAGGGTGGTGAGGCCCTGCTTTGTCCTTCAGAGCGGTGGCAGCTGAGAAGGCACTGGTGGGCCCGGGAAGGAGGAAGTCTCTGTGGGCAGGGATGGAGGAGGGGTGGACGTGGTCAGGCATCAGTAACCGCCTCCCTGCTGTGTCGGTAGGCATGAGGGGCACGTGAGGGGGCAGAAGGCTGTTGTAGAGAGGGTACATCCTGGGGAAGATTCCTCCTATGGTGGGGACACCACCGCCAGGGAGAGGGTAGTGATGGGGCAGGAGGTAGCGCGAGTATGGGGCTCCTGGAGGGTAGAAGGATGATGGGAAAGGGGCAGAGGGCGGGGAGTAACCAGGGTAGGAACCCAGTCCAGTGGGGTAGAAAGAACCCGGGGATGGCGCCGGACCAGAGGGGCTACCCTGAGGGCTGCTGTCTGGGCTACTTCTTGCTGATGGGCTGGGTGTGGCTGAAGATTGGTTCCCAGGGGAATGAGAATAACCAAGCTGGCCGGGCTTGTGACTCAGGAAGTCTTCTGGGATGTGTGGGTGGGGCCTGAGGGCCGGGTAGAGGGCACGAGGGTACAGGGGGCGCTCGGGGCTGTCGGCACAATGCGGACGGGTGGGAAGCGGCCGGCTGGGCTCCCTCTTCGAGGAGGAGGAGTTGCTGTTGGTGCCTCGCAGAATGGAGAGGACACTGTGTTCCCTCTTGGGTGGGGTGGGGGTGACTGCGACGGGAGACGGGCTGGAGGCTTCAACCAAACGCTCCTCACTGCTCACCTGCTGCTGCTTGACCTCCAGGAGAGACTGCTCTGTAGAGACAGAGAGAGAGAGAGAAAAGAGGTCAGTGGGAGTTCATCTGATTGTGATAGGGTACTCTTGGTTCCCCTAGGGGCCTGATAATCGTGACTTCTATTTAATGTCATAAATACTCAAATTACTCTAACACTGAGCGTCTCTGCAGATCACATACGTTCTCTACCGCAGAGATGTGTGTATGTCACAGGGTTAAGAAACACCATAAGTAACTCAGTGGGCCAATTAAGGTGACAGATTTGACAAACGAGCATGAAGGGCCAGGGCGGGGGCAAAAGACAGGAAGTGAGGCGTGACAGCTGCCTTTAGGCATTGTGTGTGTTTATATCTGTGTGTGTGGGTGTGTGTGTGTGCCTATAAAATCAAGATAAAATCAAACTGGTGGCAGACACACAGCACTGATGGAAGGTTTCCTGCTAAAGATATCTTCCGCAAAAAAAGCTCAGCCTCCACCTGCACACCATGTGACAAGGTACACACTCAGAGGCGCCTGCAGACAAAGGCCTCTGTCTGATTTGTTGACTCCTCCACACACACACACACACACACTTTTGATCGAGCTCCCACTCTCCTGATTTTCCTGGGCCATTTGCTATTGTTTCCGGGTCAAAGGTTAGATTAGAGAGCTTCCCCCACAGTCACTCACACCTACTGTCTCCTCCGCATGATGAAAGAGTGGATTAGGAGGAGAGCTCGCACACACACTCTCTAAAAGCCCGGAGTAGTCAGCTCGCAGCACATCTCGCCTGTTAAATGGCCACAGACGGGCCTTTTAAAGCGCCGCAGTGTATTATCTGTAAGCTCATTTACTGCCCAGTCAACTTTTTACCGTGAGGTCGCACAGAGGGGAGTGTGTGTGTGAGTGTTTAAGAGAGATGGCGCTTGTCAAAGTTAATCCTGAGTGCCAGCACTGATGAAATTTGTTCGACTCCCCCTGATTCACCCCCTCACTCACTAACACACACACACACACACACACACACACAGTCGGTGACCCTCGCATCAGTAGTATAGTGGCAGTGTGTAAACATTGAGGTTATCAGTTAGCCTTCCTCCTCCTCCTCCTCCCTCCTCCTCCCTCCTTCCCTTTTTTCCAGAAAACAAACAGGGACGCCATCTTGGAGATATCAATCTGTCAACACGGCCCCTCTGCCAGGAAGTTCAAGTAGTCAACAGAGGGGGTGGGAGGTGCAACTCTACCTCGAGTGCTCCCTCCTCCACCTTCTTTCTGGTCTTTCAAGTGGCAAATATATCAGGGCAAACAGCCAACACACACTCTCACACACACACGCCCGCGCATGCACAGTATGTGCGAGCTAGCATGTGTCTGAGATGAAAAGAGTGGGTGCGAATGTGTCGGCATGTCGAGCTTATGACTGTGCATGTGTGTGTTGTGTGTGTGTGTGTGTGTGCGAGAGGAGAGAGAGTGTTTTTGTGTCGGCAGAGCGTCTTTGAACACACACACACACACACACACACACACACATGGCTAACAGGTGCTTTCGAGTGCTAACACTTAAAGAATGCTAAACGACGGCGACAAAAAAAAAAGGGTGAGAGAAGAAGAGAGAGGAGAAAGTGAGGGAGTGAGACCGCGGTGCGAGCTCCACACAGATGTCTGGTTTTGCTATGACTGCGCTGGAAAGAAAAAACTACGACATCATCCCAAAATTGATCAGAGACTAATGAGCGGGGTTTGATATTTTCATTGATTAATGGACATGAGTGCGTCGCCTGTTTTGATCCAACAAAATTATAAAAAACATGTCAGCACTGAAAACAGCAGAATTCACATCGGATCAGGAAAACTGAGGGAAAGTCAGGGAAGCGTTTTGTCAGGCTGTTTGCACGACTACTAGGATTCATCACAGCTTCCTCTTCTTTTACCTTTTGCCCTCGTAGCTGGGTTTCAGTCCAACGTTATTTAGTAGGACAGATTGTGGTTTTCTTGGTTTTAGTCAGCCGATGAGATTATTTTTGAAGGGCTCGAGTGCGCCACACCAACAGTCAAAACTTGTACTCATTTAAGGAACGTATGTCATCAGACCGAACCGAGAAAAAAAAAAGATCTTAGAGCTCTGTAGCGCAAAAAAAAACAAAACTGCAGCCAGGTGCAGGTAGGTAGTGTTTCTACTGCAGGTAAACATCATTGTTCAAGTCACTGGCGGGTCAACAGGAGCCCTGTGGGGCTAAATGACAGAGGAAGCTAATTAAAAGGCAACATGTATACTGTATACACACACTCAGGCTTTAGAGAGGTGAAGGGGTGGAGGCACCTCCTGCCTCTGTCCCCCCCCAGGTCATGCGCATTTTTCCCTGGGCAGTGGAGTCGGCCAGGCTGAGTCTGCTGGTTCCTCTGCCACCGTAACGCTGCTATTAGCCTGCAGTCACACCTGGAAGCCCCTGAGCTCCCTCTCTACGTCTTTGTTTCCCTCTTAGCTCGCTCTCTCTTTGATCAGCTCAGCCAAAGTGGATAAGGGCAGTTAGTCTGCCGTGTCATGAATGTATGGGAGAGTCTTTTTGCCTTTTAGTTTACAGGATCATATTCAGATTTACGGTTGATTTATATTATTTTTATTTAAGATATAAACAAAAGAAAAGTGAGAGAAAAATATTTAAAATTTGTAAAAGTTTCTCTGCGGGGGCCGAGACATCACTTCTGGATGTTTTCCCCTCATAAAAAGGTCAAACTCAGTCATGCAAACACACACACACACTGTCTCTTCTCCTTTTATTGAGGTTGAGCAAGGTTGTGTGTGTGTGTGTGTGCGCGCTTTCATGTTAAAAGCGGGTCTTTAAGTGTGTAAGACTGTGGCATTAGGGGCCATATCCCCCCTGTCTGTGTAATTACACTGTCACTGGCACACACACACAAACACACACACAAAAATCCAACGATGGCACTGACAGAGATGAAAGGTTGTTGGTCTTGTACTCTGGTGTATGAGTGTGTGTGTGTGTGTGTGTGTGTGTGTGTGAGATAATGACAGGCTAACGTTCAGAGAGGAAGGAGACACGGCTACGCTCAGAAGACACTGTGAGGCTTTAAGAGCGGCGACAGGACGCACTCACGACACACACAGACACACACAGACACACACACACACCTACACATCGCCTATTGATTTCACAGCAGCTCAGAGCATCAGATGTTTAATAAAATAGCCGGTTCTTTCAGAATAAAAGTTTGCTGATCTCCGTTGAAACAAAATACTGACATCCGATGCCAAATAACTAAATATATTTTATCATATCTTCTTTAAAAAACAGATTCTCATTTAATTATTTAAAATAAAAACTTACTGAGTTTCTGCATCATCAGCTCTCCGGATGGCGGGTAGTGGAGACGTCGGGCGAAGTCGTGGCAGTACCAGACGAGCAGCTCAGCGCCGGCCGGGATGGGCTTCACCGTGTAGAAGTAAATCTCCATGCCATTCTGACACGCCGCGAGGTTCTGCTCCGCCGCCGAGTGGGCCGGGTTCACGTACCGCATCCAGTTAGAGCGAGTCTCGTCCAGGCCGTCGACGAAGTGGTGGAACTCGTTGTCCGCGTAGATCTGGAGCGAGGGAAGAAAGGAAAGGAGGAAGAGTTTAGTAAAATCAGGGTTTATTTTATTTATTTACTTTATGACTGAACTGAATTATTTTGCTTTTGAGAAGAATGGAAGTCATACACGTTTTAAAAGAAAGTAAATAAGTAAATTCAACTGGAATAAAAGCAACAAAAGTAGTTTTTAAAGTAATAAATAAGCAAAATCTTCTCTTTTTCCCTGCTTTTTATTCTCTGCCTTTTAATTACTTCTCTGACAATCTAACAACGTAAGTGAATTAACAATTACAACAGCAACTAAATAAATAAATCAGAGTACTTCACTTAACTCAGTGGGGTATTACAGATAATAAAAAAACTAAGAAAGTAAATGACTAAGTAAATAAAGTTAATAAGTTAATAAGTAAAAATTAAGAGTTTTTCCAGCTAAATAACTTCAGTAAATAACATAAAAAGTCAGCAAGTAAATAATGAACTTTAAATAAAAAGTAATAAAGAGCAAAATAAGTGAGTAGTTAGCTCACTGCTGCCCAACAGAATCAATCCAGCCTGTTTTTAATATAAATCACATGATATCTAACCATTTTACTTCTCCTCTCATCCATCTCTCCGTCCCTCATCATTTCATTCCTCTCACCATGCTCTCTCTCTTCACCTTCACCTCCTCCAGACGGACGAACAGACAGACGGAGGAGGAGATCCTCTTTTATATTGAAAAGAGAAAGGAAGGACCAACTCATTTTCTCTCTCTCCTCCCCCTCTCTCTCTCTCTGTCTCTCTCTCTCCCCCTCTTTCACTCTCTCTCTCTCACCTCAGTGTGTGTGTGTGTGTGTGTGTGTGTGAGCGTGTGTGAGAAAGCGAGATATGAGCATGAATGGAAGACCTTTCTGACTTCGTGTCTGCTTGTGGTTTTGTAGTGAGTCTCTCTCTTTTCATGCACAGTCACACAGTCACACACAGTCACACACACACACACACACACACACACACACACACACACACACACACACACACACACAGTGTAGGCGTTGGTCAGGTAGGTGGTTTGTGAGCGTGTGTACTCTCACTGTCAGTTACCGGTATTGATGTATAGTAATCTGCAGAATGGTGTGTGTGTGTGTGTGTGTGTGTGTGTGTGTGTGAGTGTGTGTGGACTTACAGGAACCACAGTGTGACATGTTATTCTGACGGTGACATCATATCCCCATTTCTCACACACACACACAGAAAAAAACAACGAGCCCAGCTTCCTGTTCCACTGACTGACTTTAGATGTGCGTGACGTCACAGGAAGGGGTCCCTCCGGCTTCTTAGGAAGCGTGTGTGCATGTGCGAGTGCGTGTGTGTGTACACTCACCCTCCAGAAGTACTTCCGGTTGGTGTCTTTGGGGACGCTGTCGGCCGTGTAGATCTCGCCCACCAGGGGGCCGAAGCGGGTTCCTTTAGGGATGTACTCCCTGCTGCAAACGCCAACCACCTGCAGGAAGACACGCACGCACAGAGCGGTTAGACAAAAGATTGAAGTGGATTGTGTGTGAAGTTGTGTGTGAGTTGTGATCTTTACACACTAAACTTGAGCTTCTCAACAGATGATTATGATCTCGCCGATCTGAAACATCTAAACGAGTTCATTTCTTTGTTCTTTTGATGATTTTTTGCGTCGATTCACATCCTTGAAGCACGATATTACAGTTTTAGCAGCCAGCATGGAAACATCAATCTGTGATTACACAGCTGAATTTAATTTTAACTCACTTTTAATGTAAAGATCTTTGTGATAACACATTTAAAAGGTGCAATATGAAAACTAACTGCTGCATTTTTTGACCATGCAGCTTGCCGTAGATGTGGAGTGTGTGTGTTCTCATGCTGTTGTGCACATCCATCAGTGATATGTGCCATTAAGTCTAATTAAGTCTTATTGTATGTATAAATACAGACTCTCAGACACACGCTATCAACCAGCTGTCAACACACATGATGATTAATGAACCGACTTCACACCTCAGTTCATTCGGGGTGTGCGTGCGTGCTCGTGCGTGTGCACGGCCGGAGGACGACTGTAAAAATATCTCCTTTCATATCTCTTTCTCTCTCGCTCTTGTCACACCTCCACTCACCGCCACATCAAACTAAAACTGCTGCCACTTCAGACGCTTCGGGGGGGGGAAACATCCAGATACTCAAAAGAAAAAAAAGTAATCTTCTGTTTCTGCTTTTTTTCTCCTCGTCTGATTCAATCAAAGAACAAAAAAAAAAAAAAAATGGGAGGAGGACGAGGAGGAGGAAGAAGAGAAAAGAGAAGGATTATGTGGCGACTAGACATCAGGCTCCAAGCGTGGATGGGAGACACACACACACACACACATTTTTGTTCATGCATAACCCACACAAACAGACATCTCTCCCAAACCCCTGGTGACATGGAAATCCCCCATCCCCTTTTTCCCTCCTTAGGACCAGACATTAGTGTGTGTGACTGGATTTTTTCTGACTGATTAACAGACTTTTACAATGCTCTCTCTCTCTCTCTCTCTCTTTCTTTCTTTTTTTGAACCAAAACTTCTTTGATCAGAGCGACAAACTCCCATCCTCAGCCTTTCCCTTCTTCCTCTCTCTCTCTCTCTCTCTCTCGCTTCAGATAAATATTAGCTGATAGCCTATCAGCTCGTAAACAAAACTACACCTCTCTCTCTCTCTCTCTCCGCTTCTTTCCTCAGGTTTTCCTGATGAGAAAATCTATGCGGTCACGCCGCTTTTGAGTTTACAGACAAACTCACAAGGTGCCAAAATTGCCAAAGTCAAGACCTGTTGACCTGCAGTCACGCACCTTTTTTTCCAATCTGAAGTCAAGAGATATTTTGAAGATCTAATCGGTCTTGTGATATTCTATCAAAGCTGTGGGAAGATGCAAATTTGATCTGGAAATCAAACTTTTTTTGCAGACTTTTCAACTTTCAGAAGCTTTTTCTATGTTACTGAAGAGTCATTTTGGTTCTGTGAATGTTCCTGCTGTTATCTAACCTCAGTTTCAACCTTTGACGCTTTGACATTTTGACTTTTTCACCTCCAGTCCGATCAATGACCTGCTGACAGGTTTGTCAAAAAAAGTCACGAGCTCACTATTTGGTTTGTTGAGTAAGATTAATAGAGGAAATGTGTCATGCAACTCAAACAGTTTTTTTCCCCCTGCCAGATAAAACAAACTGTGAAAAATATCTAACTGCAGGGTTGATACATTATTGATTAGCACCATTAAAAGATCAAAACCCTGCTGAAGCATCTGAGGGGCTGAAGTTCACTTTATAACCTCATTAAATGTCAGCGAGGAGCTTAAAAAATCAGCAGACAGACGACGACTGATGTGTTTTTGTTGAGATGCTGAATGCTGCCCCCTGTCAGCGCAGACAGTTACTGCAGCAATTTACAATGAAAGGAAGTCTGTCAAATTTGAGACACACACACACACACACACACTTTTGGGATGAAGCCATCATAATTCTCTCAGACGATGAAAGACTTTTCATGGATGGATACGAGTTGATAAAGTGGCAGCGTAAACACACAGCTACAGTTACAACTTGTGTGTCTGTGTGTGTGTGTGTGTGTGTGTAAAATCTGCTTCAGGCGTTTCACACACCCACTCGCATACACACAGATTCCTCTCTGTAATGTGTGTGTGTGTGTGAGTTTTTTACGACGAGACACGACCCCCTCTTCATTACATGACCCGCATCTGACTCACGTGTGTGCAGATGGCTTTCTCCGCCGGAGTGTGTGAAAGACTGGTAGAGAAAGTTTGCATGTCTGCCAGTGTGTCTGTATATGTCTGTGAGTGTGTGTGCGTGTGTGTGAGTGTGTGTGTTTGAGTCTGACCTCCTTGCCGTCAGCTGGGTGTTTGAAGGCCAGGTTTCTGGGCAGCGATGCCTCAGCTCTGGTTGTCGTCGTCGTCATGACGTCACCGTCTGGCCCCGCCTCCCACGGCGTGTCTTTGACGATGTATGTGCACTTCTCCTCGAACTCTGCCTCCTTCCACCGGGTCATGTCCGCCTCCTCCATGTCCAGCTCCATGTCGACGTCCGTGTCTGCCGTCGTCTCGGCTCCGTCCGAGCCGGCGCCGCTGGTGGCGGTGGAAGCCATCTTGGCCTCGTGGTGCGTGTCGTCCTGCTCCATGGTGTGCGCCCCCTCACTGGTCAACATGGCCGAGCTATGAGAGGTCGCCTGTGTTGACATAGGAAGAAGAAGAAAGAGATTTTGATTGTTAATCACCTTTGTTTTAAACATTTCCACAAACAAGAAAGAAGGACGGAGGAAGAACTGAGGAGAAAATGACAATAAATTAAAGAAAGGAACGGCGGTGGATCAAAAAGGAAAGATGGAAGGAAGCGAGGAAGAAAGGAGGGAGGAAGAAGAACCCAAAAAGCAAAGTAAAAGATGAGAAAGGGAGAAAAAAGAAGGTAAAAAGAAAGATGAGAACATGAAAGTGGAGACAGAGGTCATGGAAAAATGACAAGTACGAAAAAAATATGGGAGGAAAAAGATAAAAGATTTAAAAAAAAGAGAAAGAGAAAGAAAAAGGGCAAAGACAAAAGGCGATAGAGCAGATGGAGAGATGAAGGGATGAGAGAAATTCTTCATCCAGGAGAGGAAGAGCTGTGATTATTATGTGGGGTGACTCAATGAAGGAGGGAGGAGGAGGGGGGGTCTGACTAAGGCTGCTGTCACACACACACACACACACACACACACACACACACACACACACACACACACGCACACACACACACACACACAGAGACAGGAAACAGTTTGTCTTGTCAACAGAAAACATGAACTAATTTGGGAAACGACTGGGGAATAAATAAAACCTCCATGACTTTAATACGATAAATGATCACATTATCGAGTATTATTTGACCCAAAATATCCAAACTTCTCCTTTTATATCGTCATCTGTTTGCGTTTCCAGTCTCCTAAATTAATTTCACTGATTGATTTCTCACTGATCTTTTTCTGTTTCCTGTTTTCTATAAAAAAAAACCACAGGGTAAAAATTTACACTGAGTCAGACGGAGATAAGAGAGTCTGATCAAAGGAGAGCGAAGAGGAACTGATAGAGGAACTCAATGCGAGTCTCACGTAGAGCGATAAAAATACAAAGCGTCTTTCTAATTATTCAAAGCCTTAAGTATTTCAAAAGTTTTATATTTTGACTTCTGGGTTTTAAGAGATGACTCTTTCACGGTTAATGTCAGCGAGGGAAATCCGTGTTTGTTTTTGTGAATGACCAATCATAAAACAAAGAGATAACGAGTGATTAATCCAATATTACGTGGGTTTATCAGCGGGTTTGGACACCTCTCTCTTTGTGTGAAGAAAATTAACTTCTCTTTTTTCTTTCCTACGCAGAAAAACAATCAAAGTGTAACTCAGCGGTGTGGTGGATTATAACCCCAAATCTCCCCTGTGTCCTCCCTCCTCCTCCTCCCCGTCTCTTCCTGGGGTTGAAGACAGAGGAAGGAAACGCTGTCTGTGTCTGAATGAAGCTAAAATTGGAAGCAGAGTGGCACTGCAGCGGAACCGGCAAATCATCCCGACTCCCAGCGTGTGTGTGCATGTGTGTGTTGGTAATGGATGTGGAGGAGGGAGGAGGAGGGTGATGAGGAAGGGAGCGCCAAAACTTTTCCATTTGGGGGGCCACAGCAGCACAAACAAAAAACTTCAAACGCGATCCCACCCAAGACACACACACACACACACACACACACACACGCAGAGGCAGCAGATATCCACACAGGGACAAACATGCCGCTCGTCCCACGCAGACGAGCGGAAAAGCTGCAGATCTTCGGTGACCACACTCGGCTCTGTGAATTCTTGTGCAGCCGCAAGAAAGAAAATTATTTCACATCCAACTGGCTCCAGTCACAGATGATGACTTTTTCCTCCAAACAGCAGCGAAGAGACGAACTCAGATCGTCTCTGAGGAGTCGTTTTTTTAAAAAAATGAGAGTGTTGGGATCCTTTTTAAAGAACCACACACAGGCCAACACTGTCAATAATAAGTCAAGAGCCTCATTATGTCCTCATTTGGATGTTTCTCAGCTCTTGCAAGTCACACAACTGCCTTTTTTTTGTTCTAAACCTTCAATAAAGGGCTTTAAAATCACTAAAAATACTCCTGAGTCATTACAAAAAAGTTAAAACAGAAGATCTTCTTTGCTTCAAACACAATCTGCCTCACTACAACCCATCAGCCTGAAACAAAGCCTCAAAGTCACATTCAAATCCTACAAAAAAAACCACAAAACACATGATTTGAATTGTAAAAACTGTGAAATTTCCAGCAACAACAACAGAATTTCTCCCCAACAGCGGCTGCACCTTTTTTTCTTTTCTCTCCCCACAGAGAAACAGTCCAGCTGAACAACACTTTCTGCCTCTATTTGCCATTTAAATGAAGCTCCATTAAAAAACCTGAGCGCACATGAAAATGTTCCTCAATATTTCAGCTCTCAGCAAGAACTCTCCTCTTTGCATAACAGCTGCAACATCGAGAACTAATAGTGAAACCAAAAACCAAGAAACAATTCACCTCTTGCACATTTAGACCAACTGAAAACATAAAAGCTGAGCGTGCACTGCAGTCACAAGAAGTCCAAATTTAAGGTGCAATTTTTTTTAAGTCAAGATGAAGCTGTGTGAGCTGTTTAAAGCAACACAGGGAAAAAAACCAGCAGTGAGAAATCAGACTTTCCCTGTTTGAATCCACATGGAGAAAATGTAAATTATCTGTAATATGAAGACAAGAAACAAACTCCTTAAAGTGCACAAACAAGCCTGAGCTGCTGGAAAACACCTCGAACAACCTCAGCTAAATAAAAAAAAAACACCTCAACAGAAGCATTAAAACAAGAAAATAAAAAATCTGATCCAGGCTGAAATTAAAACATCTCGTTAGAAACAAAATATCTGCTTTAAAATAACCGGAAAAGAAGGTCAATTTGGATTCAAGAGGCCAAAAATCATTTTAACAATTTCCACTTTTACTTTACTTTGTTTGTTGTCATTTCCAGACGTGTGAACACAATCTCTGAATTTAAAAAAAGACAAAAACAAACCAAACAAAAACAAAAAAAAGAGCCCAAAGTGATTTTCAAAGGATGTTTTTCTTCTTCTTCTTCTTCTGTCAAAAATGTTAATAAAAAGTTATTGAGTGTCGCGCGCTGCTCCGTACTCACCGTGTAACTTTGGTCCCATCCACACATAGGGACGACCGGTCAGATCCTCTGTACGTGTGTGTGTGTCTGAGGACAGGGAGTGTGTGTGTGTGTGTAGGACAGGTGCAGTTGTCCCCCCGGTCCGTCCGTCGGTCCGTCCGTCCTGCTCCGAGCGCTGATAACTCCACACGGGGATGTGTGTGTGTGTGTGTGTGTGTGTGCGTCCGTACGTATATGCGTGTGTGTGTTCGCGTGTGTCTGTGTGTGAGCGTCTGATCCGCTCTGTGTCCTGCGTTAACTGTCTGACAGCATGACCGCTCGAGGACTATAGCTCAAAAGAGGGGCGTCTCTCGGTTTCTAGGCCACGCCCCCTCATGTCAAACCCCGCCCACCCCCCCACCCTGGATCTGACTCCCCTCCTTCACAGACACACACACACACACACACACACACACTATTTTCTCTTTATGAAGTAGAAGAAGAAGAAGCAGCAGGCGCTTTCACCTGAGGCCATCAGCACACACACACACACACACACACACACACTGAAAACACAACTTTTTCTGCATAAAGTTTTCTATCACTGATGATGCTGTGTGTGTGTGTGTGTGTGTGTGTGTGTGTGAGTGTGTGTGTAGGGGAAATGTCTGTTAGCAGCTTCAAAAGGGTAAACAACATGTGTGTGCGTGTGTGTGTGTGTGTGTGTTGGTGGGGGAGCATTGAGTCACTGTCACAGGATGTCCCTCTCTTGCCCAGGAAAAGACACACACACACACACACACACACACACACACACACACACACACACACACACAGAGGGGATCATGGTTGAGTCTAACCTGCCTAATTCCCTCTAATGGCTCTGCCTCTAGGGGGCAGGACTGATCTGCCCTTGCTGCTTCACTGACTTAACTCTCTCTCTCTCTCTCTCTCTCTTCTTATCGTCTGTGTCTCTCGCCCCTCTCCTTGCTGCTCTCTCTCTCTCTCTCTATAACTCTCCCTCCTCTTCATTTCAGGCTTCTGATTTGAATCTTAACTTGCTCCACTGGCCGACATGCGGACACACGTCTTGGATGAGCAACGCAGAGAATAAAAGAAAACAGAACAAAAAAGGTTGATGAAGGAAAAATAAGCAGAATCAAGATATACATCCATGGATGTGGGAACTGGGGGTGCAACCCCCCCCCCCTTAAACAAGGCTGTAACATGTGCCGAATTTACAAGAAGGCCCAAATAAATGTGAATTGGTCAGAAACAGCTCTTCACAAAGTTTATAAAGTTCCTCCAAACTCAACAACTCACAAAATTGAACGATTTTATAAGGGAGTCTGGGGAATTTCTCTCCCTCCTCATCTCCTTGTTGTTGTGCACACCCAACCTGATCGTACAGATACATTCACGTACTCTCTGTATTCTCTCTATCACACCCTCTTTTCTCTCTGCATAGCGTCAGACATGAAATACATAACACTGCTTGCTTCATCTGTCTGTTAGACCTGAAGTTACGTAAAAGTTGTGTAATGTCTTTGCTCTGACATGACAGGACTTCTCTCTCAGGCTGCATCACTGACGGACTCTAAAACGTACTGTCAGTGGTGGAAAGTAACAAAGTAATCAAGTACTGTTACTGCAGATTTGAGGTATTTGTAATTTACTTGAGGCAATTTTTTCTTTTGCCTCTAATCACTTCATTTATTCAGTAACTTTAATATAACTTTACTCACAGATTCAGGTTAGTGACACATAATACAATCAACATAAATTATGAGTATTAATTAAGTCATACATGAGTAAGAGTATTGTGTTAAATATTACTTTGGTAAAAGTGAAAGTTGTCCATAGGAATAGTACTTATTGAGTATTTAATATTAAATTTAATTAAGTATTTAAAAAGTAATTTTCTGGCTATAAATGTATTTGAATGTCAAAAGTACAAGTAAAAGTAAATCATACATATATTTACTTGTATGTATATACTGTACACTATGGGTCCAATGATTATCAATAATAATATATAATCACTGTGTTCTAAAATCAGATTACTGATCAAATTAATTGATTTAAAAATGCATTAATTCAGCTCTGATGCAGCAAAATAACTAGTCACTAAAGCTATCAAATAAATGTACATGTAACATTAATAATGTTATATACATTATTCTGAAGCAGGCCATTCTAAATAATAAGTACTTTTACTTACTACTAAGATTTTTGTACTTTTACTCAAGTTAAAGACTTGTAACAGAGTATTTCTACACTGTGCTATTGTTCCTTCTCCTTAAGGACAAGATATGATTTTTTTTTCACCAATGCTTTATTCATAATTTATCAATCAATGATAATTGTGAGTTCCAGGGACAATCATTTCCCCATTTCTTGAAAAATTTCCTCTCGCAAATGTTACATGATTCTGCAAAACTACAGGAAAATCTGGTCAAACCATTGAATATAAATCATGAGGTGTAAATCAAGATGGAAGTGTGTGAGTTATTTAACCACACAGGGGAAAAAACAGCAGTGAGAAATCAGACTGTCAATAAAATCAAAATGGAGAAAAAGTCATGAGAGCTTTTCTGACAACAAACAACTGATGTGTGCAAGAAAAACACCTTTAAACTCATTAAAAGCAGCAGTTAAAACAATCACAACTACATAGATCACATGTTCAGTGAGAAGGCACACGTTAATCTCAGGTGTGTGACGGGAGTCGAACCCTGACGAGCTGCATTTAGGACACATGTTGGATGTTGAGTTGAATATAAATCATGGGGAGTAAGTCACAAAATCATCCAAAATGGACAGATTTCCTTAAGATTCACCGATTAATTTTCATCATCTGCTATGAAGATAATTCTGCTGCTTACTGCAAAAGCACAGGATGACAAGATGTGAAGTCATATCTGCTAACGTGATGTATGTAGCTGGATTTTTCTTAATTTCATCCAAGGAAGGAGTTGACATGAAGATTGTAAAACATAAGCAGGGACTCGTCTGATTATTGCTCCACACTGATCTGACTCATTTACGGTGTTTCCTGGATTATCAAAGCTAATTTATTTCCTTTCATTTAAGTGCTCTCAGACGAATAATGAAAGTGGAACCATTCATATCAGACTTTTAACTGGATGTTAGTTCAAACATTTTTCATTTATTCTCCCTCTTTTTTCCTCTTTTTCCTTCCGTCTGCATCTTTCTCTCAGACATGCATCAGTACGTTAAATAAATACGTGTGTTAAAATCGGACAAATGTTATATAACGATTCAGATATCAAGCAACAAAACAACCCCGCAGCTCTCACTCTCCCTGTTATAACAAAAGCTCTCTCGCTCACTAACACTGGAAATTCCCGTCTAATTGTCCCCCCGACTCCCTCAATTTACCTCCTACTCACTCGCCTCCCCCTCTCCCTGCCATCCCTTTGATTTTCACGCTGTATTTACAGAAATGATTTTCCACACTGACCTCTCTCTCTCACTAGTTTTTCCATCACTTTTCTCTCTGGATTCCCTGCAGAATAAATAAATACATTCAGAAAAACTCACTGCTCCTCTCTGAGGATTTTCATGTTTCTCTCAGTTGATGTTCTCAGTTTTTCTTACCAGACGCACACAGTGAACTGCATTAAAATGGAAACTCAATTTAAAAAAAATAAAATCAGACGCTGACTAAAGAATAAAGTTTGAATATTGGTGGAAAAAAGGTTGAAAATTGAGTGAAAAACAAGAAAATGGAAGGTGGAAATGAAAGAAAACAAGAAAATATGACTTTGGAATGAAACAGACACTAAAGACAGAATAGAAAGTTAATTAGTTGATTTTGTTGTTTTAATTAAAATCAGATGAGTCAAGTTTGACACGGATGTGATGCAGCTGAATTCATTAAATACTGATTTGATCAGTTGCGGTTAATAAAAACCTCAGCTGATTGTAATGAAACAATTTGATAAAATTCCCCAAAAAAGCATGAAAAAAAGTTGTTAAAAAATTAGTTATTTATTTCCTGGGTGTTTTTTTTTTTCATGATCAGTTTCTTTTCCAAAACGTTTCCAAGTTTCCATTTTTCCAGCTAATTTAGCAACTAGAAAACATAAAACCGTTACCCTGCTCCTGACTTTGACACCAGAACACTTGGAGCGAACAGAAAAGGATAAAACAAATCAGATAAAAAGTTGCATTTTAATGATTCATGCCCCTTTTTTTTTCGTTGGGCGGGAAAAACCGTCAAATTGAAACACAATCTTGTGCAGATGATATGATCATAATCACCAGCTCGACAATCATCAGCCTCCAGAAAAGCTAAATGAGTCTCTGTCTGTTTCTCCCTCTAATGAAGAACGATGATCAGGAAAAGAAAACAAGCAACAGGAAGAAGAGAAGAAGAAGAGAGAGACACACAGGACCTCCCTCTCTCTCTCTCTCTGGTGACAGAGGGTCTGACCACATCACTCGCTGCCTACTGCTTCCTGCCAACAGACGACCCCGACACACACACACACACACACACATACGTGCACGCACACACACACACAGCTGCAGATCTGTCCCACAGCTGTCGGACATGTTGATGCTTTTTGCAACCAAGCCAGTCCTCCCTCTGCAAAACAACCAGAGACAGAGAGAGAGAGGGTGAGAGACAGAGAGAAAGAGCTGAGAGAGAGAGAGATTAAAAGGAAAGAGTTGTTTCCTTTTTAAGAACATATGCTCTGGTAGCATGTTGGCTGACGGCCACATGTATGGACCTGGGCGTGCACAAACGCACGTAGACAAACATCAACTCTATCGCCAAATTACAGTCCGCTCATGTGCAACTATTCTGAAAAAGGAAGTGGACTCTGGGGTAAATATAATGCTGATCACATAAAAGCAAGTTAATCAGAGCAAAGTTATTGAAATCTTTAAAAGACAGGTGCATCATATCCACCGTGATACCTTAATCCAGCCGTTCCCACGCGTGAGAAAGTCCCATGGCCCTTTTTGAAATATTCTGGGGGATACTCTGGGGGATATTCTGGGGCCCACCTCAGCTTTGAATCACAACTCTGTGTCGACGTCTGTCAAAGAATCTTCCCCTTTCTTGAGAATTTTGTTTCCTGCAGCGTCACATCTTATTACGTGGGAAACAGACTCAAACACGACAACTATTTTGGAGGTGAAAGTGTTAACTACAAAGTTTTTACAACCATGGATATAAAAATAACCAAGTGTGAGAACGTGGCACCGCAGAAAATAAATGATAAAAAAATGTAGGAAATATTTCCGATATCCGAGCCAATTCAAGTTTTCCCTGAATCTCCGAATCTCCCTTGAAATGTCAGGGGGCATAGCTTGGGGGGGGGATATCTTCAGTAGGTGGGAGTGTATGTAAGGGTAGTTTACTCCCCCTGCACACAAACAGCTCTGAAGTCACATTGAAATGTGTCTTTTTGTTTCTGCGGTGGCCCTGCATGCATGCCTGCAGGAGACAGAGAGGGGAGACAAAGGAGGGTCCAGAGACCACCTGGGTCTCTGTTAGTTTAAGAGGGCCTCTATCACACACACACACACATACAAGAGTGCACGAGCGAGACACACTTCTCTCTTACATAAACTTTCTGCTGCGCTCGGGAGTTAAATCTGGCCCGCGAGAGAGCTTTTTGAAAATACGAGCCATGAGGACGAGAGGAGAGGAGAGGAGAGGAGAGGAGAGGAGAGGAGAGGAGAGGAGAGGAGAGGAGAGGAGAGAGGGTTAGAGGAGGAGGAGGGAGGGTGAAGGTGAGACGGGAGAAAGGAGCGGGAGAAAGAGAAAGAGGATGGGGACGGGTGAATGAGCTGCGGGGGCTACAGGTGGGATTAACACCTCACATTCCTGTGGATGGAAACGTAACGTGACAGCTTGTGTCGATGCACAGTCAAAGTCTGGTTACACTACGTGGTCAGAAGAATGTGGACGCCCAAACATGACGTATCTCCTTCCAAAAACACGGACTTTACGATAATCTGCTGCTATAACATCCTCCTGTTTTTTAAGGCTTTCCACCAGATTTTTAGAAAGCTGATGATGTCAACAGGGGTAATTCCCAAAGCAGCAAATCTAGATGTTTTGTAACGTCCCCTCGGCGTCTCGTACAGACACAGAAGGTACCCGAGGAGACCCGGGGTTCATGTCCTGTGTTGAAACCAAATGTCAACAATTTTTTCCAAGTACTGTCCAAATTGCCGTTTAACGTAAAGGACCAAACTGTCAGAAAGTCTCATTCTCGACTCGTCAAATACTGACGCTTTGGGACTGTAGGTTGGGTCAGCCGCCTGTCCCAAAGACGAGGTGGGAATTCTTACAAATTGGACATTTTACCACGTGCTGGAAAGGCTTCCTGACAGGAAAGCTTTACAAGACAGGCCTCACAGTCAATATTTGATGACCTGGTATGAGAACATGTTGGATGTTGGGTCATAAGGTGTGAGATCGGGTTGAGATCAGCGCTCTGTGCAGGCCAGTCAAGTTCTTCTTGTCTTGTTAAAAGAGGAAAAGGTCTTGCCAAAACACCTAAACCTCAACCAAGTGCTTAAGTAGCATATTGGGTGCAGAACATGAAATATGGTCTCCAGGGTCAAAGTCCTCTGTTCCCCTGATCACCCACCTCGACCATCTCCCTCAGACTTCTGTTCAGCATGAGAACATCACACTTTCGTTGGACGTGGCGTCACTTTCAAATAAATCAATTGCAGCAGAAAAATTCCACGGGAAAACACCAGATTCTTTGGATTTGGAGCTGACTGGGCCAATTAAAACACACACCGACACACGCACAGCTGAGAGAAAGTCCCTCTCAAAAGGAAACACGCACACACTCGCCAAAAGAGAGAGAGTTCATCCTGATAAAGTTGTTCTGAGTGTTAAAGCCTTTCCCCTCCTTTCTCCCTCTCTCTCCTCCTCCTCCTCTTTCTTCTCCTCCCTTCCCGTCTTCCCCCGTCCTCTCCCCTGAGTCCCAAACATTTTAATTGCAGCCCACAGGCCATTTGATGCCTCGCCAAATCACTGTGAAGAGATCAGCTATTGTCCATTTCCTTTGTGTGTGTGTGTGTGTGTGTGTGTGTGTGTGTGAGTGATGGTGTGTTACCAAATGACGGTTATACTGTAGGCCGATGCATGGTGGTGGACCCTCTGTGTGTGTGTGTGTGCGGATTTAAGGAGTTAATCCCTGAATAGAGAAGCCATTAGAGAGAATTAGGCAGGTTAGACTCAAGCATGATCCCCTCTCTTTCTCTGAGTGTGTGTGTGTGTGTGTGTGTGTGTGTGTGTGTGTGTGTGGTGGGGCAGCCGTGAACACGTGGCATGCGTCAGGGTCGAGGGTTTCAAAAAGGAAGGGATGGAGGTGCGTCGGGGATGAAGGAGGAGGAGGAGGAGGAGGAGGAGGAGGAGGTGGAGGGTGGTAGCCAACTCTCCTAATCTTGCCAATCCACCCCTGCTGTGCACACACACACACACACACACACACATATACACGAGTGGGTTCATCTCCGCACTCTCTCAACAGATGGCTGTAGCAGAAAGGCCAAGGGTAAACTTGAGCAATACCCAAACCAGACAGTCACCCCCACCGGTTATATCTCCCCCCCTCAGTGTCTACAGCTAATCACAGTGTCCTCAGCACGCAACCGAACACACTCTTCATTAAGAGGCAACTAAACACTGACATTAAAATCCATTTCATGTGAAACCCCCCCAAAAACAGTCTGTTAACACGCAGGGATGTTTGTACACATGATGTCGACATGCCTGCAGATTAAGTATTTTAGAATAATTCATTCCTCTAAAACAAATTAACGGTAATGTGTGAGTTATGGAAGAGTTAAGAACTGGTGAAGCCTGCGTATAAGCCCGATAAAGGTCAGATCTATGTCGGCTTATCCTCTCGAGTGGTAGTGGTTTGTAGTTGAAGACCATCTCTATTCTAATGCTGCGCTCCTGAGCACAAAAAACTACAATGAGCGCCGCTCCAAGTCAGAGTTTCCACATGTAAACTCGGGGCAAATCCATCTAACCCCGACTTCACGAGGGAGCAGTTATCTGACGTCACATAACAATGGCAGCACCCGTGGGAAAGTGCGTAGGATGTAATTGTAGACAACAGCTTTTAGATGCGCCTAATGGAATAGTTAGATACGTTTCCAAGTGTAAAAGTGCTGTAAAACTGTCTGACGGTGTCTGTTACTTTGGTTAAACTCCTTTATTTCATTTATGATGCAAGGAAGAGGCACTGCTGAGAGGTCAGTTGTGCAAAGACTCGCCAAAGAAAGATAATTCAATTACAATCAATCAAGTTTTTGTTCACTTCTGACGTCATGCAGCTGGAACGCTTGGAGGTCAGAAGTTAGACATTTTAACTGGGGAATTCCGACCTCGGTCCCGACGCCGTGGACGCCGTGACTGGATGTCACTCATCTCTGAAGTCTGCGTCTGGCCTGAATAAAGATTGATATGTTTGATATGTGATGAGAACTAGCAGCCAGAAGACACTGGAAACAGGATGAAACAGCTCGCCTGATGCCTCTATCAACAGTCAAACAGTGGCCAAAAGGCAACGAATAGTGTTTGAGACATTTCCAGCACGTATGTAACTCTCCGTAATACCACAGCTGATGTTTTTTATGTCTCTGTTTGTGTATTAAATAAACACAACCAAGTTGCCAGAATTAATGTTGGCAATGTGTGTTTCTGATCGCCACGGACATGTTAAAAACTTTACGTTACGATCGTTGGTTTACCTACTTCTGGTGTTCCCAACACGGCTGCAAATTGTCTCAACATCCCATCAAAAACATACGCTTTGGATGCCACTAACAAGGCTGGAAAATATCCTGATATCTCCTTTAAAATATCCAATGGTTTCATACTCGTGTTTTGGCTTCCTCGTCACAATCACGTCTGCAAATCGTCCCAATATCTCATCGAAAATATCCAGCGGTTTCATGCTTATAACTGTTGAAAGTGCGTCTCAAACAGGGGTCTCTCACGCGATAACTGTCTGGTCCAGCATCCCGTCCACTTCCTCACATGAAAGCCCGCAGCTCATACACGTTAGTTGATTACGTGATACGACCTAAATCATAGAAATGTTGACAACGTATGCGTGAAACGTACAAATGTAACATATCTGTGGTTTGCAGAAACGTACAATGCCAACAATTTATTCTCAAACATGTTAATATGTGAAATTCAGAAGTTGTCATACCAGGCTGGCTGTCTCCCGCTGCTTTTAGTCTTTATGCTAAGCTAAGCTAACTGTTTCCTGAGCTCTAGCTCCACACTTAAGTCCATCACTTTCAGTGGTTGCTGCTCTGATGAAACATTTATATTTAGGGTGTTGTTCCCAACATGGTCGAAGACTACGTTTGTCATCCGACTACGCAGAAGTCTGTGACGTTACAACGTGACTCAGTAAACGAGGTTACGATGCAACACGGCTCGTAAATTCATTGGATTTTTTTTTTCTTCTTGTCTTCTCACATCAGTTTCCTGACTTCTAAAGTCAACACAACACAACACAAAATTACAGTCGAACATCTGCAGTAAACAGTCTTGATTTATCTGTATACAACAAGCAACCAGGCCTAAGTACAACAAAAGATTTGCAGTGACTCTGAAAGGCTCACAGAACTTTTTTTAACTTCTGATTGCAATGTTTGTCCTTCGTTTTGTTGTTCATGTTCCTGCCTGAGTGCAGAGCGGTCCAGTCATGTGAGTGTGTTTCACTGCTGCGGACGTCACTTTCAGCCAACAATGAGCGTCAGTCCTTCGAAAAAAGTTTTAAGAATCCGTCTGAGAAACAAAAATAAATCAACTCTTATAAAGCACTTTACTGAGAGACCCAGAGGCTTCCCGCACTGGCTCTCAGGTAGCCATTAAAAACTTCAGGACATAAACATGTTCCAGCAATATTCCAGTAAACAGCGGAAACGTGCGATGAGTCACCGCATGCAACAGCGGAGAGGAGATAACACACACACAAACACACGCCTGATGTCACATGACCCCCCGTCCTGGTAGTTTCCATTATAGCAAGCCTGAGGACAAACCACTCTGGAGCAACTATTATACTTAAAGACTCACAGTGTGTTTGTGGTCGAAATAAAAAAAAAATCTAATTAATGGTGACTTCATTTCTTTGTGTTGTTTTTATCTTCCACTGTATCACTGTGATTCCTCAAGCATTATTAATATTCCTGAGGGGACGTACAGGTTGTAGGTGAGTTTAGAGCGGCGCTCTCAACGAGGAAAATGTGGATATTTTACGTTTCTGCAAGTTTTTTTCTACAATCTTATTTTCTTTTCTGGGCGAGGGGGTGGACAATGGTGGCGAAATCCTACCGGATGAGAGGCCAATGTTTGAGACCATCTCAGCTGAAAAAAACTTGTTTACGGCAAGAAAACCGGATATTTTTGACGAGACGTCAGGACAATTTCTAGCTACATCTATGGCGACAGGATCAGGTAAGCCAAAACATGATATTTTCCTAAACCTAACAATGTTTCTTTTGCAGCTGAACCTCACCAGAATACAAACTTTACATTAAAAAAAGCAAAGTTGAAACGTAAAGAATCGGTGGTTTGCAGAAATGTGCATTGCCAACATTTATTCTCTTCTTATAGGAGCACATCAAGAGTCTTTCTGCAAAAACAGTATGATTTTAAGTTGATTATGAATAGATTTCAGCCGATAATTGACTTGTTGAGCTGAGTGATCCAGATTAGTTGATCCAGGAGAAGAGAAGAAGAATACATTTCTTTTAATTTTGTTTCTGATGTTATAGAGCAGGACCACCATGATACAAGAGAATAGCAGATCTACTTCATTGCAGCCAAATAAAACCAGCATTTAAATACCTTAAACTACAAAACAGCCACTGTAAATTCACAACTAATTAACTGAGTCACAACTGATGAAACAGCCGTGAAAACTAATTTTCAAAGGTGAAAAAATCATCACAGTAGCTCACAGTGGACTGGATGCATGTGTCCTCCCTCCTCCCCCACACAGACCTCCCCCACTGAGCCTCACCTGTTCCTGTGTGCTGGAGTCAGAGTCGTCCTCACGTGTCGATGGCGACCTGTCGTCTTCTTATAGTTTACTGCAATAAAGCAGAGCTCCTGTCCGTGTGTGCAGGTCCACAAAGAGTTAAATGTGTTCCCGGTTCCTTATCCACTCACACCAAATACTTAATCCCTCCCCTCCTTCCCCTCCTAACCCATCCACCCTCTTCCTCTTTCTTCCTTTATTATACTCCTTTCTTTCATCTCCTCCTTCCCTTTTTTTCCTACCTTGTTTCTCCCATTTCCTTGCTCCCTCTTTCTCCTCATCCTCCCCCCTTTTTCCTTCCTCCCTTCCTTCCTTTTTGCCAATATTTCCTCTTTTTCCTCTCCTCTTCTTCTCTTTCTACTCGTGTTTTTACGTTTCCTCTTCCCTTTTTCCTTCCTTCTCTTTTTTAAGTTTGACTTCATCTCAATGAAAAGCTTACAGAGACTGGAAGCCTGCATGAGACATCTATGTTTATATTGTGTAGAGAACAGCATTTTTACATCTCTTCCTACAAACAGGAGAGAGATGGCAGGTCATGAGGGAGAGAGATGCAACTAGGGCTGCAACTAACGATTATTTTCACGATTAATCGAGTATTCTTCAGTTTATAAATTGTCAAAATTGTGAAAAATGCTCACCATAATTGCCTAGAGCCCAAAGTGATGTCATCAAAATAGCTTCTTTTGTCCAGCCAGCAGTCAAAAAAACCCCTAAAACTCTTAATTCACTGGCAAAGAAAAACAGCGAATCCTCACATTTAAGAAGCTGGAACGAGCAAATGTTTGATATTTTTGCCTGAACTGAAAACAGCAACTAATTTTCTTTTGATCAACGTTCAATTATTTGACTCATCGTTTCAGCTCTAGATGCAACAAAGCTCCCCAACTGGAGTCGAAGCAGGGAGGCTGTGAGTCGTGGCTGGCGTCTTCACCTCTCAGGGCGTCTGCAAAAGTTAGATTATAAAGTAAAAAAAGATTTCCATGTTTTCGGACTGCAAAACAAGACAATAAAGATTTCCCTGATAAATGTCTCTGCAGTGACAGACTGGCTTCAACAAACATGAGTGAAAAACTGTGAGTTTGGTCGTTTCCTGGTTGCAGATTCAGAGGACACGTTTGTTGTGTGTGTTAATCTGAGATGAAAACAAACCCTCAATACACAAACTTTACTCTGTTATCGGACGCACATCATGGTAATTACTACACACACCTCTGATATTAACTGTCCAATTAACACTTACTACTTTCACTAATGTGATCACACTGAACACACACACACACACACAAAACACACAGATTCCTAACGGCGTGGACAAATGGAGGAGGAGGAAGCTGTTGACGCATCGTTGACACCCCACGTCTCCTGTCTCCTAAACCCTGAAAAGACACACAGAGGCTGTTTAACTTAACTGTGTTATCTCATCCTCAGTTTAGAAGTGAAAGAAGTTCTCTATTTTGGGAATTTGACCAACTTTTAGCTATTTTTACAGAAGAAGTGTAGCTCATACAGGCTACCGCAAGAAAGTTTGAAAGCCATTAGCATTTCAGGCTCCTGGTCTTTGTGTAATTTGCAAGATTGCAACACATAAGAGGGATTAATGGGTCTTTAATGGCAATGTGGCTGCTTTTATTTACAGTTGAATCATGGAGAAAATGGACTCTGGATCCTTTTTTCAAAAGTGATACAGGAAATCTTGCAGGACATTTAACTCAAAGGTGCAACAAATCAAATGTAAACACACACATGCGACACACGCGACACACTCGTTTGCCAAATGAAGCAGAACGAAGTGAGACAATGCACCGCGGTCGGCCGAAAGTGGGTCACGGTGGGGAGCTGATTACGCTTAACTGACACGAGTGCAGCTCAACTTATGCGCTCACAAAACTACATGCAAAAAATTTGACACTTTAAAAATATCAGACATGGAAAAAAAACAAACATAATAGCAACAAAGCGATCCATCCTGAGTGTTGTACATAAAATCTACCTTGAACATTTCACTCTTAGAGCTTTAATTTCAGTTTGATTTTGGTTGCTGCCAAACCACAAGTGAACATTGATTAGATCGGATGTGTCGGAGTCTGCAGCAGCTCAGTGCACTCAGCTGTGAAGCCTTAATTACACTATCTGTCGCTACAACCAGCTCTTTAATTGTTCCTCAGCTCTTAATGTTCATGTGTACTTGTGTGTTTGTGTGTGTCCAGATTGACTGACCGGCCATTAGGAGGTTAAATGGGGCCTGTTGTCCGAGTGCTCTGCTGATTAAGCTGGACTGGTCAGGGCTGGTGGGCACCTGCCATAAGCAGCCTAAACCTCATCCATCACCCGCTGACCTGGCCGCAGCCTGGCCCTCGGACACTGCGGAGGCCCCCGGGCCCCGAAGGCTCCTTTGCCCAGGAACTGACCACTACCATTACCCCCTGGACCTGGAGCCAGGATGACCCAAAGAGGCCCCTTCTCCTTTCTAACCCCAGCACCAACCCTTGCTCTGACCCTCCAAAATGACCACCACCATTACCCCCCAAATCTTGGATAAATGTAGCTTTCAGAGGTCGTTCTGAGCTCAGGGGCTGACTCCAGAATGCTGACCAAGACAGCCAGGGTCCTCTCTAACTCTGCATCCAACCCTGCTAGATCCAAAGCTTAAGATGGCCAATGATATTCACCCCTAAAGTGTGAATTAAATTCACCTTCCCGTTTCTAACCTAGGTCTGAGTCCCAGATCGAGTCTTCAAAGCTGGCAAACTACAAAGTTCCCCAAGACAAAGAGGCATGCAAGACTTGCAATCTTCCAATTAAAGGTAGAGCTATCTAAATCTTGACGCTCCTTCCTTTCTCCAAAGCTGACCAGTGATGTAACCCTCAAGACCTTAAGTTAACTTCTCCTCCTTGGTTATTTTATGGTGTGCTTGCTGTCTTGTAAATCTGTGAAGTCTGGACTCTTTCCAGGTCTTCATGTTGGAGAGAGGAGATTGTGCTTCTTGGCATCACTTGGACGTTCCTTGGATCCATTGTCTCCATATGTGTTTACAATCTATCTATAATTTTCCTGATTGGCCATACTCTAATCTTGTTCTGTACATACAACATCTGTCTGTTCTGATAGAGGGATCCTTCCTCTATTGTTTCTCCTGAGCTTTCTTTGATTCTTCTATAGTCGAATAGACTTTTAAATGGTACCATGGCCGCTTCACTGACCTCTTCCAGAACTGGGCATTCACCCCCAAACCTGAAGTTGATATGATACCCTTCTCCTTTTCTAACCCCGGTTCAAACCTTTGTCCTCACCCTCACATCAACCCTAAATGCCCAGAAGTGCCATAACCTCTATGACCTGACTCCAAGTTAGCCCTCGGCGAGCCCTTTCTGGCAAAAAAGCTGACCACAACTGTTACCCTCAAGACCGAAGGCCACATTAGGTGTCGTCCTCTTGCCTTCGCAAAAACCACACAGGTCTTCTATTGATTTCAAAGTGGCAATATATGATTAAGAGGGATTATTTTTTGAATATCATAATCAAGCAAAACTTAGATTGTGATATTAACAAAAAAAAGCTCTTTACATTCAAGTGACCCGAAATTGGTTTGGATTGCTCTGCAGCCAAACGGGAGATTATTTTACAACACAGAACTCTAAAATTAAAAGTAAAACATAATTATCTGACTTATCTAACTTCATTAAGTGTGTCAAGAAGCTGCTGACATCTTAACGACTTTGTCAAGCTAAGAATAATTAATATCACCTTTCAGCTCGGTGGTCACTTCCTGAAATAGATGCAGATGGTTCATGTCTCCAGTGTCATTTATTTTACCTATCCAGTTTAATGAAACTGAAGTAGATGCTCCAGAGTTCAAACTTAATTGGTGCCAAAAACTGGAAATGGAAATTTTTCAGTTTATCAGCCCATATTTCTTTTGTGAAAATAAATAGACACATCTAATTCTTTAAATGCGTCCTTTTATTCAGAAATTTGTTCACATTACTTTCTGTGGCAGGTACGCAACCGCCTGAAGGCTCTGACACTGACACTGACATTAGGATTTAATAGGTGAAAACAGAACAGATTTTCTAATAATACATGAAGAAAACATATCCACTCCTCCAGGACAAAGCCTAAACCAGACAAAACACGCTCCAGGGACTCACCTAACCCAGACTCAACACTTAATACTGTCCGCCTTAAAGAAAAAAATCAATAAAAAATAATCAGCGGGCTTGTGCCGTCCACAGCCCCCCAGCTGTCGGCTATAAATCAGAATCAGAATAATAAACTGATTAATAACAATACATTGAAATTAAACAGACTCCGCTTTGGTTCACTTTGTAATTAGGCCAGAAGACGACGGGGGGTCCCGACAAAAATATAACTAGAAAGAGGTGAAAGTCGTGTCGCGGTGACAAAGACTGGACGTCACAGCAGGACGTTCGTCTTCATAACAACAATTAATAATTGGTCAGAAGAACAGCGTGTCCTCAACGGAGTTTAATAACAACAAGGTCGGGGGTTAGGGTAAGTCCTTAAAAAACTGGGATCCTAACAGAAGTTATTATGAAATCTATAAGTTGACTCTAGTGAAACCAGGTGTGGGTGTGGATGTTTGTGAGTTATCTGATCGCGAGGCAGGGTTTAACTGGTTCACTGTTTCTTTATAGGCAATCACACACACACACACACACACACACACAAACACACACACACACACATACAAACGCAGACATATGCATTGCCTGCGATCTCTTATCAGCATGCAGAGAGGCTGTAGTGTTGGTAACACTAACCCAGTGACCTGCTGGCCTTGAAAAGTGAAATGGATTTACTGCTCCTCTGTTTTCAGCCTTTTTGCTCTCAGATTGCTTCATTGTTGTCGTCCTCAGCAGCAAGTAGCAGTTGTGTGTGTGTGTGTGTGTGTGTAGTAAAATCTACACTGGGGTTATTGACCATGATGGTGTTTTTTCAAGGCAAGTGCTGAAGTTCAAATATGGTAACAGCATCTGCCCCACCTGAGATCAATCTCATAACACGACTAATACACGTGTGACAATCTTAACTCCATCGCCGTCAGAGAGTGTGTTTATTTGTTGCATCCTTGTCCTGGTCAGTTCAGCACTTCATATATTAAAAATATAAATTTATTGATACATCAGCACTAATTTTAGTGAAGTCTCAGAATCATGCTGTTCACGATAACTTAAAGCTGCTGAAAGGAACTTTTCTTTTTAGATTTTTTGTTGATTCTGGCGGCGCCTCTGGACAAAACTCAGCTAATGTCATAAAGATCTCAATCTTGCTGTATCACATCCATTTGTTTTGAAATTTAGCAAGCTAGTCACTTCAGTGGCTAATGTTGGCAGCTTGGTATATAGCCTCTGGTACTATCCATGGCGTTGGAGATGTTGCTCCATTCACTCCTATAAAAGCTGCTCAGGGAAGCTTTAAAACCAAATAAAAAGTATTAAAAATACCCAGATCTTCTGTGATGTGGGGCCCAGAGTGTGTACACACTAGAGACTTCCACTGACCGAGCCAGCTAAACTTTAGTAGGAATGAAATGATTTAATCCTGCGTCTCTTTAGACTTATTGAATTAAATTTTATTGAACTGAATGGCTCAAATTATGAAAGTGAAACGAGTCATTTCACTGGGGTTGTGTCACTCAAAAAAAAAGTATCCACCATGAATGAATGATACGCCGTACGAATCGCTCTAAGAAAGAGGATTAGCATCCTGTTACCATGGAAAACACTGGTTCTAGTGTAAAGACGCGACACACTGGAAAAGGTGATTATGAATCCCCATTTTCCTGTGAGAGAAATGATACAGTACTTATGAAGATTAACAGTGCTGACTTTACCGACATGTTCAGTCACTGTCAGCTCCATTTCCTTTCGAGGTCGTGTTTCTCTTATCGTCCGGTCCATCTCAGGTTCAGTATAAGACACTAACAATCCCTTTTTTTTCAGGTTGTTATACCTTCACACACTCAGACACTTTCTCTCGTATACATTTTCAGTTACATACATACATTCAGATCAAGAGGCCACACACACACCCTCTTTATCTCGGGTAAAGTCAGGAGCTTTTCAAGGACAATAAAGAGAGAAGAGGTGACACATATTCTGCAACAAAACAGCTGTGTGTGTGTGTGTGTGTGTGTGTGTGTGTGTGTGTGTGTGTGTGACTATGAAGTGGGACACTTCTCAGCACAAAGCCACTCATCCCAGGTGCATTTGTTTACCTTTGTTTACCACACTTATACAGTATCACAGGAATATAAGGTGACACCTAAACCCTCAGACAATGGAGACACAGGTCATACAGTGTATACCTGCAAACACACATGACACATGACCCATTAATATTTTATGTTAAAAAACTTTCAGAAACTTTTTCAAAATGTTTTGAAGGAAAGATAATAGCTGACGGGAAATATGTTCACAGGCGATGATTTTTAAATGAAGGAGGCACTAAGTTTATGGAAAGAATCGTGGTTTTGGTTAAATATTGAAGAAATAAAAACATCCTGTCTCCTGCTTTCTCTAACCGTAACCGAGTGTGTTGAGCGCCCAAACACGACCATGAAAACGTTAATAAAGCAGAAGCTGCTGCCAACAGAGATCATCGGAAAAACAAATGAAAAATGCGGTCGGCCAAAAAAATCTTACTTCAGATGGCATCACATTCCTTCTCAGTGATGTTTAAAAACAGAGGAATGGATCAATTCCATATTTACCAATCGGCACGATTTTTCCAGGGAGACTCAGGCTTTGCTCTGTTTTCTACCACATCTCTCCGGACTTTTTGTTTTATTTCACACCTTTGACCCCTTTTTACTTGTCAACCTGTTTCTGGCACTGTACAGTTTGTCGTCTACTGTCCTGTCTCACTCCTTAGTGAGTCGGAGCCCGGCAGAGAAATTAGGGAAAGAAATAAATACACAAGCAAATTTTAAAATATCCCGGAAAGAAGAATTCCCATTTCTAACACAAAGAAATGTGCTGCGTCGAATTTTCTGTCAGTCCCGTTAGTTTGACCATCATCACCATCGAGAGGCTGACAAATAACAGCTACAGACTCTTCAAGAGGCAGCAGCAACATTTGAGTAAATTAATGAAAATTGATGAGTATTATATCATTATATTGATGCCAGAGGAGTGAATTATTCTGCATTCTCTCCTGAGAATTAAAAGTAAAATAAACAAAGCATAAAAATGCTGTTTGTTCTGTCGGATATTTACTGTTTTGTCACCAGAATGCAGGAAACAAAATTTCGGAAACTCACATTTTTTTGGGGGGAGTTTGGTTTTGAAATCATCTCTATTTTTCAGGTCTCAATGTTGACGAGTTTCGGTCAGTTCACCCCAATCACTGCCCGAGTTCCATCTAATACGATGGAGGAGAATCAATTTAAATAAACATGCAGAGTATTTTCTTAAATATGCAAATCCAGAGAAAGGGCAGTGCTAACACAGGGTTGAGACAATAAAACATGAAGTCCACATTCAGATCAGTGAGTTTGATGCTCACGTCGTCAGACTGTTCTCAGGTTCGATCGCAAATCAGACCCAGACCCGAGGTGGCCTGGAAAATATATGGACCAGAAAGTCAGACAGGGTTGAGCCCACCTGCAGCAGCAAGAAACCGAGACGCTATAAAATATAAATCTCAAGATACACACACACACACACACACACACACACACAGCATGCCGCGGCGCGTGGCTGCTGCTACAAGGAGAAGTTACCTGGCAGCCTGCCAAGCTAAACACACACACACACACACACACACACACACACACACACACACACACACACACACACTGACAACACACAACCATTCACAGCTTAGCACCGAGCTCAGATAGAGGCTTCCCTCGATCTGGCTGGGTGGTTGTTCCTGTGTGTGTTTGTTTGTGTGTGTGTGTGTGTGTGTGTGTGTGTGTGTGTGGACGGATGGAGCGAGAGTGGAGAGAGAGGAGGTAAAGTTTAAGTACAGTCAGACAGGAGAGAGTAAACACTGATAAGTCCCAGCTGTACGTGTGTGTGTGTGTGTGTGTCCATGTGGCCATGTGTGCACACACCCCCACACACACACACACACACACACACACACACACACACACACACACACACACACACACACTAAAACACTTCCGAGCCCCCCAACCTTTCCATCAAACCCATCGTCCCACACACACTTCCACCACTTTGATGAGGTGAAGGGGTGTGTGTCCGTGTTCAGCCTGTGTGTGTGTGTGTGTGTGTGTGCCTGATCTGTTTCGTGTAAAGATCAGAAGATTCGGCTCATGGGCACGACGGAAGTCGAAAGCCACACAGTTTGGAGAAACCAGAGGGAGAGAGGAAGAAGAGGAGGAAGAGGAGGATGAAGGGCAACTCTCTGAGGTGAAGTTATCAAAAAATCAAACAAACTGATCAAATAAACGGAGGACGAAATGCGGCGGTGCTGATCTGTACAGACATTTCCATTTTTCAGTGGCGGATTAATCCACATTTGGTGCTCGAGTGAGTGTTTGTGGCAGCAGGACGGTGTGTGAGGAAGAACGGTGTCTCTTTTTGTGTAGATAGAGTGTTATAACATGGAGTAATGACCTGTATCAGGCTGTTGCATAACTTAATCGCAATACATGACTGACAACGGGTCAGACGGGTGTGCTGCTCACCAGACACAACTTTCTGTCTTGTAATCAGGAGTCTTGCAGCAGATGTGGTTAGTACACTACATGACTGCTCATCAACGGGGGGTCACACGTTACTGTACGAGATCTTCCACGAGGAGGAATCTGCGATGAGTCTGTCTGGTCTCCAAACTTCAGTTTCATTATGAAAACATATGTGAGGGAGGCACAGGAAATGATCCTGACACCATACGGAGGACAGGGTGTGTTTTTTTCCCCTCCCAAACAAAAGTTGTTGAAAGTAGTAGGGCAAGAGCTCAGAGATTACTTTTGAACTTTTGGGTTTAAAATGTAGATTTATGTTCACTCCTGTTTATCAACCTGACTGCAGCAGCAATTAAGAATAACTTCAATAACTAATTTTCTTATGTAAGTCATGTAGAGGCATCAAGTATTAAATTGGCACAGTTCCTCGCCGTACATGTAAAACAGGATCTGCAGCGAAGCGGCAAATAGCTTCTCCATTTCTGCCAAAGCCACAGTGTTTGCATGAAATTATCAGATGATCAAAGCGCCTCATATGCAAAAAAAAAAAAAAAAAAGCTTAATGAAGCAGTTAAAGTATCATCTCATTAAGAATCAGATGATTTGTTTCTATGAATAAAAACTCGCAAAAACCACAAAATCCAACGAGGTCTAATTAACATTTCCATTGTTTCCATTGTTATTAACATTTACAACCTAAAATAAAACTTTGGAGGTTTTGTCTGTCTGTTTGTTTGTTTTTAGCATGTCTTGGACTACATTCCTTTTTATTATTGCAATTTTCCAAACTCTTGATGTAATTAAACTCCTGATATCTACAATTTTTCACTCAGTTGCGCCTGTTAAAGACAGACGAAGGAAAAAATGAAGTTAAGCGGAAACATTAGAGAAGGAGAGGATGGATGAATGGCCACAACTGACGGTTTGGTTTGGAAAACGGTCACTCGTAATTTAAAAATATACATGTTTAAAGATTAATGGGCAACTAAAGGACTCACTGACACATTTTTGCTTCCCGTCATGACGACAGAAACTAAAAACTGACAGCGATCACCCGTCGGTTCATCACTCACAATTTTCCGCCGTGTTTATCTCCGTCGCTCCTGTTTTTGGCCTAAATCTGATGGTTTAGGCTCCATGGCGGTCGGCCTGATGACACACAGCTCTGTCTGGCCTGTGGTTTAATCTCAAGAGGTCCACGTACCCCCCCACAGCACACACACACACACACACACACGCACACAAACTGGACACAAACACACTCGCAGAAACACACATCAAGAGATACACAGATTGATGCAAACATACACACACACACACACACACACACAGGATGAAAACATGCTGCTCAAGAACAAGCTGAATCACACGTGCACACCCACACACACACTCCCACACACACACACACACACACTTACACGTATGCACAAACAGCTGTTTCCAACATGCTGAGGCGGTCTGGAAACCACTTCCTCTCAGCGGCTCAAACACATTTTATTCATTTACTGTTCGCTCAAACAGGCAGGCTGAGCACTTTCACTGCACACACATGCTCTGGGTGTGTGTGTGTGCGTGTGTGTATGTGTGTGTGCGTGAGAGAGAGAGAGAGAGAAAAGAGAGGGAGAGAGGGATGTGTTTTTGCATGTTTGGATGAAAATGAGTGTGTTCTCCAGAGTTAATCTGAGCTCTTTGTGTATGTTTCAGGGAACTTTTTTATGATGTGTTTGTGTCTGTTTACGTGTGTGTGTGTCTGAGTGTGTGTGTGTGTGTGAGAGAGAGAGCATGTGTGTCGGAGCTAATAGTCGATCTGATACCGATTGTTAAAACTTGTTAAGTGAGTGTTACATTTTTTTTCGTCCAGACTGCCCTGCAGCCGATCAACGCGACGAGTCCGACGTAAGACTGGGATAATGTGTGTAATCACTCCCAACACACACACACACACATACACACACACACACACACACACACACACACACACACACACACACACACACACACACACAGATACACACACTCGACACACTCCTTCATGTCATGGCTGGTGGCCAGAGTCTGCTTGGTTTTGATTGGCCAGCAGTCTGTAAATATTTAGAGGAAGCGGAAGGGTCCACGGTCCGGCCTGTCGCCACGGGAGACGGATCGCCCCTCATCCCTCAGCCCCTCCCCAAACACACACATAAAGACCAATACACACACACACACACACACAACACACACACAAACACACACCCATCTCCGGTCTCTCGGATCTTTAGCCACGGCCACCGGGTTGAACGGATCAATCACACACACACGCACACACACAGACACACACACACTGCAGGGTAGATATTAGACAAGGTGTTGATATGTCCCCCCCCCCCCCCCGCCCTCTCTCTCTCTCTCTCTCTCTCTTCAACCCCTGGACGACCTTTCACCTCACCTCTGTGTCGCTCCGGCCAATCAGAGGTCACGACTCCCTCCCTCGCTCCGTCCCGTCCAGCCACCACATGAGATCCAGTTGTGCCTTCACTCCGGACACAAACACAGTGTGTTGCTCTCCGTGTGTTTACACACTGCAGAAAGGATTTGTGTTGAGACGTGGAGAGACGTATGAAAGGAACATGTTTACTTTGCTTTCACGCATGATTCTTACAAATTGCTGAGACTTGGCATCACTTCTAGAGACTATTTTCCACATGTTTAGCGCTGCATGACTTAAAATCAGTTTCATTATTGCTTAATCTGACAACTACTTCTTATTTAATACGTTAGTCTTTGAGGTATAAAGAGTCCAGCTAAACTCTTCACAACACAAGTTTTGTCTGACTCACTTTCCAAAACTCAAAGACATATTTGATTTATAACTCAAGAGAGACAATCAGCAAATCCTCACAACTCAGGGGCTGAAATCAATCTTTAAAAATCAACGTGCACAGATTTAAACCTGCATTAGTTATGTCAGCTATCAAAGTGAACAGTTAGGCTTCTGTGTTTGTTTTGGCCAAAGTTAGGTTGTCATCATTCTTCACTGAGTTCTCGATATGTTCATGAATGCTCTGACATTAGATGTGCATCCTTTTCTCAACATCTGTACGACCTGTTGTTTGTCTTCCAGGCTGGTTTTACTTATTTTAACACTGAAGCTTAAAATTTGCTGAATGTTGATGATGGAGCATCGAGAGAATTAAAAATGGATAAGTAAAACAATCTGTGTCAATTATTCACTCTCTTTGCTTATCATTGGCCAATCGAGACAAACTTCATGTGGCTAATTTCATAAAACTACTTCCTGTTATTTATTTGAAATAAACTGTTTTACACATAAATTAGGCGTGTATCCATCAACGAGGTTAGGAATTATAGCCATGTTTCTGCATCGCACAATCCAACATTTGAGAGCAGGGTGCTCTTTACGTAGCAAGCTGCCGAGACAGTCCAGAAAAAGTGAGACTTTGGCAGGTTGGTACTGGACGTAAAACAAAATGTTGACAGTGGACACAATCAGGGCATTTAAACCTCTTTTCAAGTCCTATTTTTGTTTCCCTCCTCACTTTTATTACAGCTGCATCGTACTGGAACACATGAAAGAAACTCTTTGTATTGTGTGAGTCAAAGAGAAAAGGTAAATAATTAAAGGGGAAACACACACACACACACGCATGCACGCACACACACACACACACACACACACAAACACACACACAGGGGCACGCTTACATCGAGACCATTACCTTTCTACCTTCCGCTGTAATCTACCTCTGTCTCTCTCCCCTCTGTCAACCAGCCATACATCTTCTGATACCACACACACACACACACACACACACACACACACTTCCATTACTGCTTCATCATGTTGACCCCACATCAACCCCCCCCCAACGTCAGCTCTGACCCCAGTCTACCCTTCCTCCACTCATCCCTCTTTTTTTCTCCCCTCCTCCTCCTCCTCTACCTCCTCCCCCCCTTCGTCCCTCCTCTCTTCAGACTACCTTCTTCTTCTTCTTCTTCCCCCCTTCATCACTTCATATTCATTTCTTCCCGTCCTCTCTCCGTCTCTCCTCCCTCGGCATGAAAGAGTCATTGTGTGGTGATACTGAAGGGTGAAAAGAGAGGCAGCGCAGGAGAGTCATCAAAGGTGGAGGAGAAATAATGAAGGGATGAAAGGAGAGAAGAAGAAGGGATGAGGAGGTGGTGAAGTTAGGAAATGAACAAGATGGAGAAGAACAGCACTGAGATTTAATGTTAGATGTTTTATATCCGTCTTTTAACATCTCGGCACCATATAAAAAGTCTTTCTTTAAAATGTTATTTCTTGGATTTTGTTTCTTTAACATCTAAAGTTTAAGATGAGCTAAACTCAACGTAAACATCAGCTTTATTTTTGATATTCCTGAAGTTAAAAAGCAACAACGTTTATTAGAAATATCACAACTAACACAAAGCTTATTTCCTCGCTCAATTAAATTATTTATATCAAGGTCCTTGCAATAAGATAATAAGGTCCTTGTTAGTGTTAATAAAAGCATCATAAACATGTTAATTGCTATTTGAGAACATTTATAAAAATCATATCAAACTCATCTATTGTGTCATTATTAAAGGTCATATTAACATTTTAATGTAGACAAATCATTCTTTAAAAATACTACATCTACAGAGCTTGCAGAAAGTTGCAGAATAAAAGTAAAAAAACATTACAATGATTCTGAATTAATAATTTCACAATGTTTGTCGAATACGAAACTAGTATTTGTTTATCTCTGTCTCACTCTGACAGTTGGTTCCAGCTCCTAGCAAGGTTTGTGAGACAACAGTATAAACGCTGTTGGTATCTGTGTTTCATCAGCGATCAAGAGTCTTAGGCGTTGCCAGTTCTGGTAAAATACAACACCGAAAAAACCCCTAAACATGGCTGATTTCTATGGTACGTGTCCCGCGGACTGTTATCAATAACACCATCCAACTATGCTTCTAGCAGCTACCAGATCGAAAGCAAGAACAGTGCCTTATCTAGCTTTAGAAATCCACAATAAGGCACTTTATATTTAGCATTGCTGTAATTTATGAGCCACAGTGTTATCAACACATAATAATATAAATAAACATCTTATAATGACCTACAAAGGCCTCATAACAGATTAAAAAACACTTAGTACAACATCCTACAAATGATTTGTCAGGACTTTTTAGTTGACTTCAGTTCAGTTCAGAGATTTTTTTGACTGACTTCATCAGAAACTATAAAACTGATACTGTCCGACACAAACACTTTCTTATATCCCCTGTCAGAGGTCGTCTCTCCCTCCCGTTCAGGACTGTACGCTGCGTGAGCCGGGAGGTTAGACCTGTTTGTCAGCGTCTCTCGTGGAGCTTGATGTCATTTTTTTTACGAGCTTGTCGGGGCATTCCTGACCGCTGTTCACCAAGTTTAACACACTGCTAATTAGAGACACAGAAAAAACAAAAAAGGACAGAGAGAAGGAGAAAGAGAGAAAGAAGGAGGACGGGGGAGGTGGGTGGAGGAAGGGAAGAGAGTGTTTGTGAGTAAAAGGGCTGGGGAGGAGAAGAGTGAGTGTAATAGCTCCTATTAGCACATACCTTCAAAGAGCAACATGTTTTACAGACTGGCGGTACATCATAACATCGGAGGAGACGAGGGACGGAGCTGAGCAGCAATATTCAAATCTGATTTTACAGCAGTTTCGGTTCAGCTTTTTAGCTGCTTACTCACCGCTTATCGTCACACGAGACAGTTGATCTTTCCCTTTAATCCTTGTGTATTTCATATTATTCTTCACTTCAGAAAAGGAGCGAGACATCTTATTAATACATTCTGACTCATTTTGCAGAATAAAGCTCGACGAGGTGTCTTATTTTAGTTTGTCTGGTGCTTGAATTGATCCAGTGCTCACTCGTACGTACTGTTAACATGTTTCTGCTCCAATCACTTTTTTAACGAATGTAGGTACACGTTAAAATCATTGTAGCCTAAGTGTTGCAAGAGGAAGAGGCCTGTTTCCTGTTCAAACAACTTGCAAGAGGAGACAAAATCTTGAATTTGTTATTGATATTTGAAATTAGATCAATAATGAAACTACAGAGAGAAGAAAGCAGGTTCTGAAACTTAAGAGAACAGATGTCTCTAATCTTTGGAAATGTGATAATTTAACATTACAAGTCTTGTGCTATTAGTCTGGCAATATTGATTTTGAAATATATATAAAGAAAGAGCCTCAGTTGATTCATAAGTGGATGGGAAATTAAAAAGTCAAATAAAGCTGATATTGTCCAGTAGTTGAGATTAAAGGTGACATGGGGCAGAGGTTTTTTTTTTTGTTGGGTTATCTGTCACATGGTGCAAACACCAAACTGTAACTGCTGTTGCTCCAGGGTCCTGACGTGACCTCATCTGTGATAACACTCAGAAGACACAATTATTCGCTAGTAATCAAAGAGAAATATAAGACTGTTACCTGCTAGCTACCACCGGAGTCGGCTATCAATAAAGCCCAGGAGTGGAAAATTGAACCACTCTTTATGTACCAGCCTGGACCGGCTGATAGTTTGGGCCATGATGGTCATTTGTGACCTTTTTTTGTGAGAAACCCTGAAGTGCTTAGACCCTCAGTTTCTACAGTACAGATCACACTGAATGACAAAACTTAAGTTGGACTTCCTGAGAAAATCAATCAAGACAATTGCAGCATGATTGAGCTGAGAGGAGGTGAAAAGGTGAAGGAGCAGGGTGCAGACGCCTCCTGAGGACCTGCAGTCACCTGACAGGAATGTATGAGAAACGTGTGATGAGGGTCGAACGCTGCAGGTGAGCTCAGTTTTAGAAGACAAGTAAACAAACTAGGATGTCAAACACAACTTTTGGGACGCACCTGAACATTTTCCACATTTTATTCTGACCTCACTCGTTACACTATTTACATCAAAACATTTGCAAAGAGGTGTTTTGACGAATGTCTCTCAACAGAAGTTAATTAGCCGCTTAATAACAGCTTACTGTTAGCACGAGCCGTCCCCGAAGGAAATCAAACCCCCAACCCTTGCTCCCAACAGAGAGGGATCTGAACCCCTAACCTGTTACCCAACAGAGTTTTAGTTACTCAGTAACTCACAGCCTCGCTTATCAAACACCTTCCCCTGTGTGTGTGTGTGTGTGTGTGTGTGTGTGCCTATCAACACCAGTAGCGTGCTAACACTAACTACTTCCCCTCTGCCTTCCTCTTCCTTCTCTCCTGTCATCAGGTGACTCCCCCCTCCTCCCCTCGCCTCCTTCTTCTCTTCCCCCACTCCATTTCCCAGCAGACAGTCCTTATCTGACCTTTGACCTGTGATGAGCACAGATAGAGGAGACAGTCACCACTCTCTCACTCTGAAAAAAACAACAAATCACCTCTTAGTAGCACTGGAGCCTCCAGTGATAGCTCACAGTGGTCATGTCTGCGTTAGCGCGTTAGCTCGCAGTGAGTTGATTTTTACTGGAACTGATGAGCATTATTTTCAAGAGGGGAAGTTTAGTTCACGTAAGACTTGTTCAAGTAGATTAATGTTCTTAAGTTGTAAGAACTATTTTGCTCGGCTACTGACGATAAAAAGAGATGTTAGCTCCTTTTTTAAAAACGGTGAATGATTTTGTGTCTTTTTCTTTTGATGTCATCTTCCAAATCAAAGAGCAAGAAAGAAAAAAAAAATACATTCCCTGATCTCCAGCACTCCAACACTTAACACATTAGCATTCATTACAACGCTTGAATTCAGAGCTAGCTTCTGTTAGCCTCATCAAGATAGGAATAGGAATAAATATCTTTAATTGTAGGCCTAGTCATATGAAACACAGCAAACCTATAGCTTCTATAATGTAGCCTATAATGACACGACAAGACAAAAATATTTTTAGTGTAGTCCACAGAACAAGGAATGCATGGTGTGATTCAAGGACGTGAATTAAAGTGCGCTTGGAGGATCAGGCTTCATCATTAGGCTCATTTCAGTCACACAGAGACTGAACAGAGAACTTATACATATTAATATGGTCATGTTGGTGTGGGTGGGCTCTTAAAAAACAACAATAAACTCCTCACTTTGGCCGATAATGAAGATCGGAAGGCGTCACATGACATTTGTTTGTTCTACAAGGATTGCAGCCTATGAATGCAAGTTGTAGCCCCTTTATGCTACACAAGAAAAAAAAAGGAAAGCCTGAGGAGTGAAGCTGCTCTGCAGTCTGGTGGTACAGCAGCAGATTCTTCTGTATCTTGGTGAACAGATCGTGTCTGGGGTGGGTTTGTTGTTGTGCTGGTAACTCTCAGTTTACACTCACTGAGGCGAAATGTGGCACTTTATTTTGGTGGCAAACACAAGATTGTAACCAACTGCATCGAGCCCTACAATCAAATATGAAACAAATAAATTGTGGATTCTTAAACAAGAAGTTTAACTGCAGTAGAGTCAGCCTCCACATGTTGGCAGATTTACACTTTTGCTAGCAGAAAATAAGATTTTACGAGTCGTTACAACTTAATGACTTGTTAAGGTGGATATTTCTCTGTGGCAGTGTTTCCTAACCCGAGCGGAGGGGTGTGTCTCTGTGTTCGTGTTCGTGTGTGTGTGTGTGTGTGTGTGTGTGTGTGTGTGTGTGTGAGGGGTGTATTCTGTTATGATCCGATCTGACTGAGCTCTTCGTATTAAGCAACGTTAAAAGGTCGAAAGGGTGGAGAAAGAAGAAACTGAGAGGTAGTAACAGGAGTGTGTGTGCTGTGCGTGTGTGTGTGTGTGATCCTCTGTAATTTGTCCAGGCCTTGTGCTGAGCCTGTAATTACTCTTCTGGCATGCACACACACACACACACACACACACACACACACACACACACACACACACACACACACGCACACACAGCACGGCCACAGGATGTGTCTCACGATAGCCCACGTGAAAGAGATAAGTGCAAAAACACAAATACAACACACTGCACAAAGCAAAAGTGACACACACACACACACACACATACATATACCCACACTCGTACAGGTAGCCCGGTATGTCTCATTATCCTTTCGTGTAGAAGAAAACTGCACTTATTGTGTCACACACAGACACGCACACACACACTGTCATGGCGGTGAATAATTGCTGTGGCGGACAAACCGACACAGTGGGCCGACTGTCTTCTAGCTGGTTAATATTTAGTTAACCAGCCGCTCACATGATCAGAAACACACAGTGGGAGACTGATGTAGTTACTACAGTTGACAAAGTGTGTGTGTCTGTGTGTGTGTGTGTGTGTGTGAGAAAGAAAGAGTAGGAAGGAGAATGAAAAAGAAAACTGTGATGAGTTAACATGTATCTGTGTGTGTGTGTGTGTGTGTGTGTGTTAGTCTCTGCACGTTGATTCTCCAGTAGTCATCTGAAGACAAACAGGTGTGTTAGACTGGCTCCAGACACACACACACACACACACATTCCTATTTAATGACATCACTCGTGCACATTCAGATCATAATATTACAATAAAGTTGTTTGCACGCAACGTCTGATTTCTCTTGTTCATTTTATCTTAACCATAATCCATAAAAGTCATTATGCAGAGAGTCTGAGTGATTTATTGGGAGCCAATAAACCTGAACGGTGCCTTCGCAGTAATGATGCTCAGCTCATTGCTGAAGATAAAATAAGCAGCCCAGTGGCCAGTGTTCGAGATGGCGTTTCAATATTTGTAAACCTGAAACCACCTGATATTCTTAAGATGTCGGCTGTAGTAGTGGTGACAAAACCAGATATTTTTGACAAGATGTCAGAAATTTTCCAGCAATCCTAGTGGCAACAAAAACGAATATTTTTGACAAATCGTCGAAGCATTTTCCGTCCGCGTTAGTGCTACCAAACCTGTACATTTTTGAGGCGATGTCGTAACAGTTTCCAGCTGTGTTAGGGCCAACAAAACTGAATATTTCTGACAAGATGTCGGACATTTTCCAGCCATATTAGTGGTGACAGAACCAGATATTTTTGATGAGTCGTTGGGGCATTTACCAACTGTGACTGTGGCAAGAGAACCATTTAAGAGAAAGCAATGTCTTTTACTAACCCTAACCAAGTGTTTTTTGTGCCTGAGCCTCACCAGAACACAAACACAGCATTGTCACATTCATTGAAAACCGAATCTTATGAAACCTAAAGTTGCAACATAAAGAAAACAACATTTATTCTGGCAGTTGGGTTGAAATAAGAGTCGAGAATAAGAGAATAAAGAGTTTTTTTAATGCCAGCCATGCAGAGTCTCACTGATGTCTGAGGGTTAAAACTTATGGACTTTTGTACATTTTACAGAAACAGTGTGTCCACTTTGTTATGATACTATTGTATACAGCTATACACTTTACACTACACAACAGCTGTGAGTGTGTTTATGTGTTTGCATGTGTCCTGATGTAACCCCCACGCTCTCTATCAGCACTGGGGTTTAAACCCACAGGAAGCCACTCATACACCAAACCCTGCAATCATTAACCTGCATCAAACACGTGCACAGACCAGTGCATGTGCACACACACACACACACACACACACACACACACAGCGGCACGCGCAAAGATATACACATGCTTGAATGAAGACACGCGAACACATGACTTGGAATGTGACACACATGTTATTTAATTGTCAGCACAGGTAACACACACTTCCGACAAAACAAGACAAGAGTCATGCTACCAGCTAAACCACGACTAGTCATCAGCTCGTCAACAGACACACACACACACACACACAGACACACACACACGCGCGCCCTCTCAGCAGTCAGGGCCTGGAGATATGGAAGCTGCTAATGTCTCAGTTGAGGCCCGAGCAATCAATCACTGATAAAACACACCAGCTTTATGGTCTTGGAACAAGGTGAGCACTGTTTACACACACACACACACACACACACACACACACACACATAGAGAGTTTGTGAAATAGAAAGTATGGAGGCCAAGGGCTCACCCTGATAAAATATGTCACCAGGTCACCATGAGCCGCCACATACACACAGCTAGCGATTGGAACAAACAAACTGAAATGTGGATTTAGTCTCATAAACCCTTCTTCCCCACCCCTTCTCAACTGCCCTGTTGAGCAAACCTGGCAACCTGTGACCTTTAAACTTCAACAGAAAGCATGTGGAGCAGCGGCGTCGTTACCAGGGACACAAAAGGTGCAGTCTTGTCTCAATCTGTCAGAGGAAGAGATGTGACAAAAATACCCTGTCCAAAATATTTCCTAGCTTCGATTTTTGAATAGGAACCGCATTGACCCATGAAGACTTCTATCAGGTTGGTGGATTCAGCCGGATTACACATAAAAAACAAAGCACTTTCTTACTAACCGCGGGCGGTATCTAACCCTAACCCTAGTTTTGGTTTTATATATCCAGATTATTAGATATACTAATGTCTCTGAGATTTTCATTTTCTTCCGAGAAACTGTTTTCCTGGATATAAAGTAGTGCTTAGTGAAAATTAACAATTTCTTGAACTTACTGAACCAAAAGTTCAACAGTGAAGATGCTGATTAGGCTGCAAGAGCGATTTGAGAAATGTAAATGAACTTTTTGTCGTGGTTTTCTGGGTTTATGTAAAAAAAATAATGTAACTGTTGTGGATCCAAGCTGACAACAGCTACTTCCTCCATGAAAGAGCAAAAAAGCTTCCACAGCCGACTTTCAAGACTACAGCGGTGAGTGTGTGACACTTAAAAGATTATAAATGAGGTATTCCTCTAACCTAATGGGAGTGAATGAGTTATACGTCAGACGTCAATTAAGTTGCACGTAACGTACTGAGTGATTTTATCTCCTGACTGTCAAAAACAGGAGCTACACAAGACTTTACGGTCCAACTGGGTGTGGTCAGCACCAGAATCATCAGAACGGAGAGTCTAACAACAAATAAAAGAACATACAACTCATATCAACAGGTTCAGTACGTCCTCGCTCACCCCCCCCTCACACACTTTGACCAAACTGACCCACACACAGTGACCAAAGGGACCCACCAACACTACAACAACAAGGTAACAAGGTGGCAGACACACACACACACACACACACACACACACAGACGGAGTCATGGGGACGACGGGGCGGGGGGCTTCAAACAGCTGAGGGTACAAATTGATTCTAATTGACTTTTGCACACACACACAGACACACACACACACACACACACACACACACACACACACACACACACACACACACAGGAACACACAGATTGACCAAGAACACACACAGACACACCCTGACCCTAACCCGCCCCCTCACACACACACACACACACAGGTAATGAACAGAGTGACACACACAGTAGAAATGACAGAGCTGTATGGAGACAGAGTGTCTGGCTCCGTATTTAAACGCCACTCTGTCACCGTGTGTTTGTGTTTCTGTATCTCTCAGCCTCTCTCTGCTTTATTACTCTGTTATTTATCAGTAGTAATGAGCTCAGGCCTCCACAGCCTCACCCAGCGTCGCTCTGCACACCGACCTGAAGGAGGAAACACACGACGCTCACATATATCCATTTGTCTTTCTTTATGACTTATACAGACGTGAAGTGGGAGGAGCTGCTAGTTTACCTTTAATGTAGTTTATCGTTTAATGATATTCTCTATGGTCCCCAGTATAGAAGTCAAACATCGGCTAGGTTTTAGGCACAGAAAACGTTTGGTCAAGGTTAGAAAAACACCACAAAAAGATAAGATTGTGGCTACTTCTGTCGCCACAAACACGACTTGAAATTGTGTCATCACCATATCTGGTTTTGTTGCCACAAACAGGCTGGAAAATGTCCCGACATCTTGTCAAAAATATTCAGTTTTGTCACCGATAACAAGGCCAGAAATGTGCGGACATCTTGTCAGAAATATCTGGTTTTGTTTCCAATAACGAGGCTGGAAATGTCCGGACATCTTGTCAGAAATATCCAGTGGTCACGCTTACAAATGTTGAAACACTATCTGAAACAGTGGTCTCTTGCTTGGCAGCTGTCTCACTGAAGTTCAAATACTTGTCGCTGAATAAGTCCCAAAAATGTATGAGATTTAGGCCCAAAAAACACTTCTGGGTTTGACATTTTAACCTGATAAACTCATATTTTCTAACACGTTTTCAAAGATTCAACCATGAGATGTCCACCCAAAACTTAGAAGTCAAATACATTTCATTTGAATCCATAGAAACAGGATTTTAAACCTGTACAACATTTGACAACCACTATCATCAGACTCTTGGAGTCAGAGCAGGAAAAACTCCCAGAATAACTTCTCCTGCTTCAGTGCTTTTTACAGCTGCAGCAGTTTTCTTAATGTAAGCAGCCCTAATGGTGCCTTCAAGTGCAGTCTTGTTTATCATGTTTCCTTGAAGAGTCCATTTGACCTCCCACGTGACTTACTGAGTGGACATTCAAGTCCATATTCATATGTTGTGGGGAAAGAATTGCTTCTCTTGTCCTGGTTCAATCTCAAAACCTCAAAGGAGACTTGAGAGTTGTTCTTGAGTTAAGACTACAACATGGAGTCTCAAGTTTTAAACCAGGAATAATAAGAATAATACAGCGTACAGCTCTGTACTCTGAATATTTACTTATTCCACCTTTGTATTGAGCTATTGAGTATTGATTTTGCAGTGTTTCTGTTACTTGTTTTATTTTTGATTCAAATCTTTGAGCTTCTGTGTGTTTTTATCAGTATCGGTGAACGTTCACTTCCATGTTTTCAATGTGAAATTCCTCCTCTCTCCACATGAAACAGGTTTAGTAAACCCTGTATGACCTTTGTATGGCACTACACACACACACACACACACACACGCACACACACAAACAATCCATTTGGTAGTGTGCCAGCAGCTCTTCCTCTGTAATGTTATCAGTCATTTATTCATTACACCGGGCTGTAGTATTTACTGGAGCGCTGCCAACAACCTGAGTGTGTGTGTGTGTGTGTGTGTGTGTGTGTGTGTGTGTGTGTGTTTGCTGTAGAATGAAAGATTAAAATGCCATCATATTGTCTGACTTAATCCCAGAGCAGCATAACACCACGCCACCAAACATCAACAAGCGCGGCGTCACTACATTGAGCTCTCAGTCAGACCTTTAAATAAAACCTTTTCTGACCAGATGTTTACAGACATACTGATGTGATTTCCTGAACAGGGAACATCCCAGCTGGACGTCTGTCATTCTAACAAATAAAAGGACAATCTAAGAGGTTATATTTAATCCTTGAGTGCACTACGTTGATACTACTACATGCAAATTAGACTTCCTGGATTGTATCCTTGTCTCACTGGTTTTTGGTCCGTACGCCCACTTCCGCCTCAGGCACACCGGACCAACATCAAACAACTAGCAGCGACCATGGTCGACTGTTGCATCGTCCATGTCACCTTGGTCTCAGCCCAAAATGCTGCAAGCTAGCATGTACATTCGTCTGGAGGCGTTCATCTGAATTCGCCATTTTAAACGGGAAACTGAAAGACTCAGGACTGCAGATATACAAACTGTTGTCACGATAAAGCCGCAGTTATTTTTCATGCCGCTATCGCTTCAACAGACATTTCTAATCGAGAATACGTGGGATCAAAAATGTCAAATGCCGCTGGTGAAATGGGTGAAATTGTGGATATTACAGTGACTCTTGTGCACTGATTCGCCAGCTGAACAGCCACTGATGATGCTGATTTTTCCCACCAACTTCCGATCCAACACGGTCTGCCAACAAAGGCAGAGTAGCGCCAACAGCGCGGGACACACATCTCAACGAAAGGCCTCACTCATGTTCATGTTTGGCAACTTTTATGAAGCAAAAGTCTTCCCGATCATAAAAAAGATAAAGAGCGTAATATTCTGTGTGCATCAGTATGATCTGTTTTCCACTGGCTAACATGGAGGATCAGTGTGTGTGTGTGTGTGTGTGTGTCACAGTGAGAGTGACAAAGAGGTGCGAGCCTTTTAATTACACAACTGACATATGTAGGAATGCAAGGAGTGGTGTGTGTGTGTGTGTGTGTGTGTGTGTGTGTGTGTGTGTGTGTGTGTGTTTCGGCCCCGACCCGGCCCTGACCTTGTGCCTCTGTGTGTGTATGTATGTATATATGAATGCTTTTAACCATCTTTGTCGGTGTGTGTGTGTGTGTGTGTGTGAAATGCAAGGCGTCCCAGCTATCCCAGGCTGCCCTCCGTTAGCTTGCTCACCTGTCGCGCGGCACGAAGCCCAAAGCAAGCACGGCGGCAGCTGACGGGGTCAAAGTGCGGCACAAAGTGTGTGTGTGTGTGTGTCAGTATCAGCTATTGTTGTTCTTTCTCCTTTTTTTTTTCGCCCCACCTTGTGTTCAGTAACTCAAGTCTTTTTATAGCTGCTCTTTTACCACACACACACACACACACACACACACACACACACACACACACACATTGATGTGATGGCAGCAGTGAAAGCTATGCTGCTGCTGTCGATTTTCAGCCCTCTCTCTCTCTCTCTCTCTCTCTCTCTCTCGATCAGCCACAGTGCGGATCGACTTTCACACCCGCCTGTTCTCTGCTTAGCACCAAAGCACCTTCACTTCACACACACACACACACACACACACACACACACAGACGGTGACCACAGTAAAGTAATTGAGAACTATCAGTGTATGTCCACGACCGTGTTTGCAGATTATCAGAGATTCTCAGTTATTATTTCAGACCGCATGAAGATATAATGGCTCCAATTTGTTGATTTAACCAATTTAAAATCGTACAAGTTCCTTAACTTCTGTAAATCTACAGAGGTGGTTTCCTTTGTGATGCTTTCACGCTGCACGTCATCAGACATTAGCCTTCAGTCGTCCACAAAAAGGGTAACTGGACTGGACTCAACTCAGACCCATGTAGATCCTTGCTGAAGAAAGTAGGGCTTACGCTTTTTTTCACAAGTCAGGCTTAATGACGTTAAAGTCACGCTTTCCTCGCTGATATCCAACTCAAATTCAAAACTTTTGCCTGTGTAACCCTTTATCTGTCAGTTTAAGGAATGAGCTTCATGCTACGCTACCATATTCATATTATATTATTATATATTTATCTGGGATTGAAACCAGCAAACATCAGCTGCCCTGGATGTTAACAACAATTCAGAAAACACAAATTAAAAACACTGCTTAGCCTCATGTCTACGGTGAAAACTGCCCATCCAAAGCCCAAATATATTGAATTTGCAATTATATGAATTATGATTTGATAAAGATTTGAGGGGTTTACACTTTTGCTTGATAAATGAGTTGAATGATAAATAAAATCCTAACATGACTTGATGTGATTGTTTCACCTCTACACTTTTATGTAACACACACGGACGCACACACATGACACAGAAAGACAAAGGACAGGGTGTGTGCGACCCCTGACAGCGTCTCTATTCCTGCGCTGCAGCAGGGGTCAAAGTTGACAGCGGTCCTCATACTGCTTTTACAGGCAGTAAAAAAACTGCAACTGAATACACAAGTCAAGGTGAAGGGAGGGTGGAGGGGGGGCAGGTGTGGGCGGTGTGGCAGGACATGGAGCTGCTGCTTAAAGACAAAAGAAGTCATTGGTCGTATCGGTTTACTTTGTCAGACAATAAATTATGATCTCGACTGAGTTAATATTCAGAATGTATCTTTAATATTTCAGCTTGATGAATATTGTTAGCCTGCTGTTAACATATATTGAATCTTAACCCATAAAGCACATAAAGCATAATTTTCAAAGAGGTTTGAACATTTCACGGTAAAATCCAGATATTTGAAGATGTTTTGTCCAAAGAAATTGCAAATATATTTAAAGATATGGCAGTATCGATTACATTTAAGCTTAAAACTATTACATAATAAATAATTATAATAATAAAATGACTATAATGGGTATTTTAAAACTGAATTGCAATGAGCAATAAGAACATAAAGATCAGTTTTTAATGTGTTTCTGGAAACAAAGAGAAAATGTTTGGAGAGAGAAGAAGAGAGGAAGGAGTTCTTGTCTTTCTTTTTAAGTGTAAAAGGGAGAACACACACACACACACACACACACACACACACACACACACCTGTCTGAGCAGCAGCTGTCCTGGGAATCGATCTGTCACTCCTGGAGCGTGGCGAGGATGAGCTGCCATTGTGTGTTTGTAAAAAGAGCCTGTTATGTCTTAGTGTGCGTGTGCATGTGTGTGTGTGTGTGTGTGTATGCCCTGTCAATGCGTGTTAATTTGTGAGAAGTGAAAGAGAGTGTGTGTGCATGGCTATTTATGTATGTGTGTGTGTTTGTGTGCGTGTGTCCTCTCTGGCATTCGGCTCTCTTTGGAGGCCTGAAGATCTGAGCCGACCGACACGACAACTGACAAAACCACATCTGTGTCAGCAAAAAACAGAGAGTGTGTATTTGTGTGTGTGTGTGTCGTGTCCCTTTACAGATAATATGTGAGTGTACACAAGTGTGTAACACAAAGACTACTGGGCTGCTGAGAGTATTACAGGGTTTGCTTATGCATCGGCCTCCACATGAGAAGGAGAAAATTACAACCTGACCGACTCCTTTCCCTTCAATCACAGCTGAGCAAGAACAATGGCTGAACAACTTCAGCTCCCACAACACTCTCGCCACTTTTCTGGTTGGAATGACTTTAACTTCCCGCCAGCGAAGTCATGAGCAACCGTGGCACTGATCTGCTAAATAAATGGTGCAAAATGTTACCATATTGTTTGGCTACCAAGAGCATGTCTCATTAGCCTGGCATCGTGAGACAGAGTTGCAGACGTGAATTAGTCTGGAACGTTATCGGACTCTAACCACCAGACTCCACCGTGCCCATTTCTGTCAGGTTATGGCCGCCATATCGTCACCGCAGCAGATCTCGGCCTTGCCAGACGATGCTCGTGTTTCCACCGGCGGCGTCACGACACGTTTAGGTAGCTTCCCAGAAGCAACTGCTCCACGTTAAATATGCACAGAGTCTACTTTTTGACAGAAAGTGGGCCGCAGCTACACAAGGCAGCCAGACAGGAAGTCAGACAGCCGAACGATAAAGTGCATCTGGTCAATTTTCAAAATAAAACAACCCTGTGCAGACTCAGGATCTACAACACAACAAAGTCAGAAATATTAACAACAAACACACTAAAAACAGATTCAATAAAATAAACTCAAGCTGAGCAAGTCAACAACATGACGTGCCCGTGGGAATCAAGGGATACGTTTTAAAACCCATCACTGATGCAGCCTGTGAGAGAAAACACTTTTCTGTCTCGATGATGAAGCTCTATTTTCAAACTCGTTGCATTTTCCAGCTGTGACGCTGCTTCCTCTGTGCACAAAGTGACAGATATCAGGTAAATACTGTGTCTCTATCTGTAAATATCCTGTCACGTCTGATTAAAGCCACGAGAAGAAAATTACGTAATGGACACGTCCGTCTGAACGACAGACAGATGAAGCCAAAAACACATTTTCCACGTGTGTTTTCTTACATTTCGTTTCATAACAGAGAGAGAAAAAGGGAAAAGAGACACTCCATTATGTACAAGTGGATCCATCATGTTACAGTTATTCCTCCACCTGCACATGCACATACACAATATACAAGTGTGCACGTTCATGTGTGTGTGTGTGTAAATCCATCATGTTGTGATTTGTACACACACACACATATAACCTGGTGAGGGGTAATGGTTAGCAGCTGGAATGATATGTGTGTCATCTGTATTGGAGCTGTCATGTACACAAGGTCACACACACACACACACACACACACACACACACACACACACACACACACACGCACACACACACACACGAAACCTGCTGTTGAACTGACAACCTGTAGCATGTAAACGGATGACAGATTACACTGGCTGACCAGATGAGTGTGTGTGTGTGTGTGTTATGGGGTCTGATTGGGGCTCTGATCACTCCACCGACTCAGCTGAGCCCCGCCAGTAAATCACACACACACACACAGACACACACACACACACACACACACACACACACACACACTCGGCATTCCTCACCCTCTGACAACAACACACCCTGATTAGTCTCATCTGACACGAGCTAATGAAGTCTAATTAATATGTGTGTGTGTGTGTGTGAGTGTGTGTGTGTGTGTGAGTTGTACTTCTAAGCCAGCTGCCCCTCCCCCCCTCCTCCATCACCCCCTTGGGAAATCTGCCCCCCCCCTCCCTGTACTGTCTTTACTCCTCGCTCGCTCACAGCTCTCACCCCTCGTGTCCCCTCTTCATCCCGGACTTTCTCCCTCACTCTCCTTCCTTCTCCCTCGCGTCCATCCCTCATCCTCCTCTTCCTCCTTCTCGCCTTATGTTTCACTTTCATTTACTATCTCACATCTTCTCCTCCCTCGATACGTAAGAAAACTGTCTGAAAACAGGGAGCAACCAGAGACAGAGATGCTACAGTTTAAGAATCCATTTCCTCAGGTATCAGTGCAGAGCCACGGCTCAGCTGACATTCACCTCAGCTCCCTTAACCTCCACCTTCTTTGTAGAGTTTAAAGATTGCGTTGTCTTCATCCGCAACATCCCAGAAGAACATGCCAATATCTGTACCTGTGATGAAGGAAAATCCTCTTTGGGCGTCCGACTGAAGTTTATTCAGTCACGTTTATAGAAAAGCTGTTTCTGTGAAGAGTCCTCTCACTCTCTGGAGCTTAATTCTGAGGCGGTTCTGTATAGTTTTCTAATACATTTAAGATCAACCCACATTAAGTTCAGACTTCAACATACAGATACAGATGGTGCTGTACTCGCTCATCCCTATTATTTAGCATAGACAAGCTTTTTTCAGATGAAAGTCTGTTTCTGTTTTGATACGAGAACGTGTCTTTAATCCTAATCTGGTGAGTGTTGGCAGTTGTCCAGCAGTGCTACTGTATTCATAGCCGACATACCATCAAGTGTGTCTCTGTATTTACTCAGTTGTTAAGTAATCTTCAAGAAGAGTTGATTCATGTTTTGACTGGGAGGTGTTCGCACCAACTACAGTGAACGTGATGTTGCCGTGTGCTTCTGAGAGGCAGAGTACAAGAAAACAATATCTTTTTCTGACCTCAACCAAAGAGCTTTAGTTGCCTAAATGTAACCACGACCATCCATACCAAAACACCTTCCTGCAGCTCCAGCGTGGTTCATAATTTGTTCATAAATATAGTGTTTTAATCAGTCAAAGAAATGTGGTGAAGGAAAAAGAAAGTCACGCTGAGATGTCCATCTACATGGATCCTGTAGATTGAATTTCATGACAATTTCACAAACTTCATAAGCCGTGACACAACGTTCAAACATTATAGACATCGTAGAATCAGTTGTCTTATAATAAAGTTACAGAGCGTATAATTTCCTAACTGAAAAAAGTGTATTGAGTCTGAAGAACGGAGGACATGACTCTCTATTTAAGGAAGAGATGATCAAGCTGGAAGCTAAAAGAACAGAAAAAGATGAAGAAAACAGGAGTGATGGGAGAGAAACTGAGGGAGAAGGAAGGATGAGATGGAGATGTGCAGGAGGAAGTGTGTGTGTGTGTGTGTGTGTGTGTGTGATTGTAGCTGGTTAACCTTGGCAGGTTTCATTAGTGGCCCAAGGCCAGCAGGCCCAGGATGAATTAGGAGGCCGGGGGCCACAAATTTATCCTGGACAAGGCCTTCTCTGATTAAACCTACTGGACACACACGCACGCACACACACACACACACACATACACACACACACCCAATCTGTCACATATGGGCCCTCACGTGTACCTCAATGTGTGTGTGTGAGGTTGTGTGTGTAAAGCTTATATGAAAGTTGTCGTTTAACACTTTAATCACACAACAGTAGATCGTCTGTGTCGGATGATTCTCACTTACTGGAAATACTACGTCAGGTTTTAGGAGAAGGTGGTGCAGGAGGAGGAGGAGGACTCATTTTGATATCGTATTCACAATAAAAAATATAATACTTATATACAACTTATTCTTGTAATGTTGTAAAAGCTGTGCCTCCAGTGTGCATGTGTGAATGTGGCTTAAGAGAGAGTTCACCTTCACCCATAGTGACAGTGTCCGAAAGCTCAAAAGCCGACACGAAGCGTAAAGCGATCACACCGGCTTTACCAATAAAAACACGCCAATCGAGAGTTGTCGCAGCTTCGTGATCGCTCTCTCTCTCTGGTGGAGGAGACGATTTAAACTCACAGCAAGTTCGTTGAGTTCATCTCCCTGATCCCAGGTTTCCCCCCCACCTGCCCCACTGAGATCCTCGGAGACGCCCATGACGAAGGATCATCACTGTCGTCTAATCTCACTCATGGAGGATTCATAACGGTTAGTTTGAACACTTTTCGCTCCGTGAAGCCGAATGTTAAAGTTGTTTTGTGTCCACACTTTTACTTGATCCAGGTGTGGAGAGGTATAATTTTACCTCATTTCAATTTCAAAATAAAACTCATTTTCTGCCTCTTATCTGGGTCTGGGTCGGGTGACAGCAGGCTCCAGAAGTCCTTTTCTTCAGCGACAGTTTTAACCTCAACACGTAACAATACTTGATTTTTGGACTTGGTGTTGATCGGCAACATCACCCGACAATACGACACAAAAGACCATAAAAATAATCACAAATCCTTCAGTTTAAAGTTTGAAAAAGGGTAATATCATTAACGAAATTGCAGCTTGATTGATCTAACTCTAACTCTTTTTTCTGTATATGAAAATATGCCCATTTTTTTAAGATGCCTTATTTCAACATGACAAACAGGTATAAAGATAATAATCAGATGGAATAATGCACACTGTGAAAAGGTGTGGAGGTTATGAAACCGGCCGAAGGTCATCATCTTCAGTCGTCTTCACTCCACCCCCCCACCCATCGTCCTACCTCCACCCCTCCACCCACCCAGTGTAATCTGACTGAGGAGGGTCAGCGGGTTCTTGGGACAGTTCGCCGGGTGACTGAGGTCACTCTTCTCAACCTTTAGGGTGATATTAACCTGTTAATACCCACCAAGAGCCTAAACCCTGCAAGGTCAGGACGACGATCAGCATCTTTACACAGAAGACCCCCCACCACACACACACACACACACACACACACACACACACACACACACACACACACACACACACACGCATAGACAAACTATGTATTTGTACATGCACAACAACCAATAGGCTTGCGGAGGCCACTAAGCATTTGGTTCCTCGAGATCTCCCAGGTTAAGCAGATAATGGCTGATGGTTCATACTGGGTTGAGATGGAGGTGAACCGGCTGGCCTTTGTCCCACCTGGTCAACGCCGGGTTAAACTCTACATAATTTTGATGTTATGTAAGAACAGCGTTGACGCACAGTTCAACAGAGAGCATTGCAAGAGCTTTTGCTCTTAAAATGATAATTACGAAAGAGGAGAGAGCAGGAAACAATTAAGGATTCAAGTGAAATACGTTTCTCAGATGTTGTTTATATGAATGAGGAGCGTCCGGAGAGCGACTGACTTGTTTTTTTAACCAAATACAGAAAGTCGTTTGTTTTGTGTCGGCCCAGTCCGATCGCCTGAGGAGCCTTCGATGAAACACAGCAAATCAATGTGAGACACATCTGTCACTTGTGTTTTATCACTCAGCAAAATGTCAGTGAGGAGCAGATTGTCTGGAAGATGAAGATATTTAACCATCAGAGAGGAAATGAGTGCCGAGAGGATCTTGTTTAAAACTGCAGAGAAATATCGTCTGGAGGTTTTTTTAGAGTTAGATAGTGAGTGCACCTTTTTCAATATGAAGTCCATATAACAAATTAGAGACAATGATTTTCCCGTCAGGGAGTGCCTAGTCAGAATTTTACAAGTCTTAGTAAAAGTGTTTAGAGCATCGATAGGTAGTCACGGCTTAGTGAGCATGACTTCGTTGACAATATGGAGCTCTGACAGGACAGGGAGAGTCTTTAAAATGGACCTGTTTGTTTCTTTTAGAAATGAAATCAAGGTTTTTCATGTCCAAACACACACCTGACCCAGGATATAGCTCTGTTTAGGGCAACAACCCACAAGCTAATGGAAGTTCAATGCATTTCAGTCAGGAGAGAGAAACAAAAGAGGAAGAGAGAATTTGAAGTGAGATTGAATTAATTGCGAAGGGAAGGAAAAGGTGTTGATGCTTAAGACCTCGGCAGGAAGCAGGTCATTATGGGAAACAGTCCAATGAATTAGGTGTTTTCAGTATTTCAGTATGAAGGGTTAGGGTTAGATAAGATTAGATTATTTGTTTGTGACGTTGGATGGAAAGTGGCCACTGCTTTGTTTGAAGAGGCATGAAGCCAAAAAGGTTAGAAACCACCGGGCTCAAAGGCCTCAAAGAGCTCAGTTAGTTGATTTACTGCAGGAATGAAGCAGAACCAGACGAAGAAGACGTTCAACAGATCGTCTGCATCTTCAGATCTTTGTTTGAGGACTTTTAAAAAAAGCAGCGGCGGGACTTTTCATATAAAACCAGTCCAGGCCAAACTCAAGGCCAGACTCCAGTCCCATTTTACTGGGTGACCTCTGACCCCTGAGGGCCAGAGAGGAAGTGCTTAGTAAACAGGAGGGGGGTGGGGTGGGGGGGAGGACAGTAGATAATATCTGAGGCTGATTCAATCACAGCAGCGTGGGAAACACACTCACACACACACACACACACACACACACACACACACACACACACAAACAGCCACTCTGCCTGCAGGACAACAACACAGGAAGGAGCGCCTAAGTGGACGTTTCCATGGAAACGACGACCGCCGCCCGAACCCCCTTCGCTCTGGGTGTATGTGAACTTTTACCCCAGAGGACTTGTGTGCATGTGTGTGTGTGTGTGTGTGTGTGTACACTACACGGTGAGCAAACACACACACCGGAGCAGCAGATCTGGGCTGAACTCGCTGGCCCTCCCCCTCGGCTCAGCATGTGGTCCGACTTGAGAAAGTGGAGGACACAAACACACTTCAAACACACACACGCTTTCTTTCATCAGCGCTCTTCAGATGACAAAACATTTCCTTCGCCCGTCTCCGCATGAAATTTTTTCCGACCTCCTCTCGGCGCTGATGGATGTGGCCGTCGAGCCGGTCGGCGCTGTGTGTCGGGAGTGTTTTCAGGGGTTTTTTATGCGCTCTGTGTTTGGACTGCGGCCTCTTGTTAACGTCCCTCTGGCTACAAACACACTGACATGTGATTTATGGAAATGAGCCATGGAGGAAACTCAGCGGGATAAATCAAATGCACCCGACCTGTACACACTGTGTTTCACTCTGTGCGTGTGTGTGTTTGGAAAAAGAGAGCGATGGTAAAAGACAAGACAGGAATAAAAAGAGACACGGAGGGGAAAGTGTGTGAGATTGATGGGCTCTTTCCCTCTTTTGATGTCCTTTAATGCAACATCCAACAACAAAGAGGCTGTAAATCCACATGAGGACGGGATTAAAAGTAAAGTGGTTCAGAAATATTACCCCTCGCCCCCAAACCTGGTTTGTATTTGACCAATAAGCTCTGCAAAAGGTCTGTGAATTTAATCTAATGAATCACTTAGAAGAACTTTGAAGGGAGCTATAGACAGTCGCAAGAATGAACTGCTTTGCCTAAAATCATGCCGGTTGTCACAACTCTCCCTCATCTCTCTGCAGGACTTCTGTCTTTGGAGACTGAAGTTGTTCTCTGTAAGGGTGCAAATGGTTTCAGACGCTGTTAGATGATTTAATAATCTCCTTCCTTCATCCTTACACACTTACTTTGCCTTTTTTTTTTTTACCTAGCTCTGAAATTCATCAAGAAGACCCTCCCGATAAATAGGTAAGCAGATAATGTGTCCTTCCAGGATTGATCACACACAATCACGAGCACTGTTTCCCACAGGAGCTGTTCTGTTGTCCCTGAGTGGTGTCAACATCCTGACTTATTAACTGCCTCTGTGACAGATATGTGTGTGTGTGTGTGTGTGTGTGTGTGTGTGTGTGTTGTGTTGATTGTAATCCGGGGTTGCTCCGATTAGCGTCACACAATCCCTCCTTTTTCCCCGAGAGACGAGCCGTCAAGTCAGAGAGAGAAAGAGACAGAAAAGTGGAGAAAGAAAAAGAGGAGGGATGACGGAGAGAAAAGAAAAAGTGCAGGAGGGAGGAGGAGGAGGAAAGTGAAAAAAGAGAGAGCGAGAGAAAAAACGACAGGAAGAGATAAGTAAGAGCACGATAGAGGAGTGACACATTAAACTACATACCTTCATACCCAAACGCAGGGACACAAATTAAGATTGTCGTGCCGACTTTTGGTTTGGAGGAGGGACGGTAACACAAAGAGGAAATTGCATCCTGAAAAGATAACTGACTTTGGAAGATATCCACCTGATCTCTCTAATTAAGACTAATGAGGCCTCAAATTAGCTTTAGCTTTAGCTTGAACTGGAATGTATTTTTTGTTGTTGCACAGAACCAGAACTGTGGACTTAAAGACACATCACTGACATTTGAGATGAAATAAAACAGTAAGCTGGCAGCTATTGTCAAAGCCAAGAGACAAAAAGTGACGGTAGGAAAAAACAACAACAAAGAAAGCACATTAGAGAGAGTAGAGTTCGAGACAGAAGGAGACAGCAATAAAGATGAGATATGACTGATAGAGAGACAAAAAGAAAAAAGAGGATGTGATTACAAGATAAAGAGGAAAACAGAGAGCGATGGAGAGATAAAGGAGGGAGAGTTTGTTCTCTGTAAATACCAGACTTCCTTATAAACTGTCTGGTTTATATAAACACCACTTTTCTCACAGTGGAAATAGAAGAAAATGACATCACATTGAAGAGAAAAGATGCAGCAGGACATGCTGCATCCAGTGTCGTCAGCCAACGTGAATAAAGACTCACACATTAGTGCTTAAAGGAAAAATTCAAAGAGAACAATGGAAAGATTTGGACTTAAGTGCCGTGACGACCGCAGGGTTTAAAGCCATCAGACCTGTGTAAATACCGACGCGATGAATGTGTGATATCTGAAGAATATTGAGCAACAGTGTGACTGGAGCTAAGCTCGTGTTTGTGACAGGATAACTTGAGAAATTTGAGTTTTTTCCACTGAAGCCTCCGAGCCGACCGCTCCCCTGTGGTGTTTTTCCTTCAGACAGAGCGATCGAAGGACAGATACACTTCAGCAGAAGGTACAGAGAAGACAAGCATGTTTTAAAGATCACACAAGAAAACAATTTCTTCTGTTCTGTATTCAAGTTTTCTATTTTTGGTGCAAAAATAAAACAGTAGTGACTTGACAGCTAAAAACATGGTTAGAAACAATGACACAAACACACCCAAAATCACTGATACAGACAATGTAATGTAAAAAATATCCCCCAGTCTAAAATATGCTGCTTTATTTTATTTTTTTCTCCACAACCTGGAAACCCGTGGAAATTAACTTGCAGCCCTATTGAGGGTCCTGACCCCCCAGGTTCAGAACCAGTTATTTAAATTAACTGAAGTTTTTTTAGGAAATTTTGTTAAATGTGTTTGGTTGTGTGTATGTGGGAGAGAAAAATAATAATAATAATACATGTATTAATGTAAAATGTCTGCTTTCAGGGCTTGAGTATGTGGAAGTGATGTCACCAGCAGTAACATCTGAATACAGCTGATGTTCTCGCAGTTCAGCTCACCGTCTGCTCTCTGATTAAAGAGCCAGAGGGACGAGAAATAAACCACACCTGCTGTAAAAACACCTTCACATCCAAAACTGTGAGTACGAGGGAGGGAGAGGCCTTGACCTGCTGTCTTAACTCTCTCGCTCGTTTGCCCTTCAACCACTTCACTTTCTCGCAGGAGTTTTGTGTTTTACGTTCATGTCACGCCTCCGAAGACACTTCAAAACACCTCCTGAAACCCCCCCAGTCAGGAAGGGCGGGGCCGACAGGTGAGGGAGGAAGAGGATGGCGAGAAAAAGGTTTCTAATAATACACCTGTGTGTGATTGTTGAACGTGTCGTGCTCTCTGTGGTTTCAGCCGGATGTGAAACCTGTCGGCAGGGATTTTTCTCCCGTTCAAACACAAAAACATCAGTGAGGTCCTAAATTGATGATAGGTGTTTAAACATGTCTTTTCACTAATATTAATGAATCGATTAATGTAGTAAAAAACAATCTATGAAAATTGCTTCATTTTCCTCGACTGGGTCTCATGAAGACAAAGAAGAAGAGGAAGGAGACAGTGGAGAGACAGAAACCCAGAAGGAAAACAAAGACAGGGAGAGTGAGCCGGTCCAGGTGATAGTTACCTGGCCATCAAGCCTGTAATTTGGGGTTTGACGACAGGGCTGCCGCCGGCGACATCTCCCCAGGGACTGTCTCCTACGGCAACCCGATGGAGCCACGGCGCCACGCCCCCTTTCGTCTCGCTCTTTGATCTCTGACGTCCTGGACCTTTTAAATTGACGGTGTTGTTCGCTCCTCATATCCTCGTGTTGTGTCACCTGCTCAGGTAGATGACCGTTCTGTGAGTCAGACTCACGGCAACATGAGTCAATAAACCTCAGAGTGTTTGTCAGAGGAGGGGTTTTTTTCTTTCCTTTCTAAAATTAGCCTCAGATACAATATGACAGCATTGAAATTTCCTGAATACATTTATTTTCTTTTGACTTTTTTCTTTTATTGTATTTATATTCAAATTTAGATGAAAAACGTAAATTCTAGTTACAAAATTTGACATGAAAGTAAAAGTCTCTGTTGACCTTTTTAACTATTTTTAATGTCGATAAAAAAAATAAATTAAATTTGTGTAGTTTTTGGCAGTAAAGACAGACTGCCATCTGTCCAGTATGAATCTGGAGACAGGAGTCGATTAGCTTAGCTCAGCTTAGCTTAGCTTAGTTTTGCATTAAGACAGGAAACTAGAGGAAACAGCTAGCCTAGCTCCGTCCAAAAGCAGAAAAATAAACCTAGAAGTATCGTGTTGTGGTTTTAGACGGGGTTTTCCTGCCCGCACTGTTTGAATGACAGCTGATTTCTGGGATGTGTAGTGTGGACTGCACGTTAGCACTCAGCTAACGGAGGCTAAATAAAGAAGTGGTGGAAGTCGTGACCAGTTTAAACTTCACTTTATGTAGAAACATGAGTTCACCTGACAGCAGTTTCCCGCTTCAACCCAGTTTAACCCGGTAACAATCCAGGTCAGGAATTTAGGGACAGTGTGTGTGTGTGTGTGTGTGGGTCTGGCATCCCCCTTTCCCCTCCAGGGGCCGAGACCAATCTGTCGCCTCACTCATCCATCACTGTCAACCGAGAGAGAGGTAGAGAGAGAGTGAGAGATAGTAGAAAATCATGACAGACATCTTCTTAAGGTGAGAAAGAGTAATAGATTACAGATGGATATATGAAGTCTGTTTGAAGCAGGAAGAGGAGATGAAGACAGAGACATGGAGAAGAGATGAAAACATATCCAGAGGTGAATGTGAAGTGTGAAGAAAGAAAGTGATCAGCTGAGCTCCTTTCTCCAGGTGAAAGCAGAGGAGGAGTGGAGGGACCATCATGGGTTCATGTGGTTTGATATGTAACAGTAACGTCCTTCACACCTGGCTTTCATTCTTCTGTTTTTAATCGTCTCATCAGCCATTTCATTTTGAACGCCAGCCTGGTTGCCAGGATGTAACGTTAGCGGTGTCTGCAGACCACAGATGCATCCAAGGTTGAGCCAAATGTGGCGTATCACGTAGCTGACTTTCACATCAGGAGGTGGGGGAGTCGGTGGTGCTGTTACCGCAGCTCGAGAGATTTGGGGAGATTTCCAGCCTTTTTTGTGGCATCCACAAACCGGCATTATACACTAGCAGTCAGATCATCTCTACCTGTGAGTGTGGTGACCATGACAGGTATTTTTTGCCAAAGCATGATGTTTTCCGAACCCTAACCAAGTGTTTTTTGTGCCTAAACCTCAGCAGAGCACAGAGAGAAAAGGAAAATTCAACCTAAACCAAAGTAAAGTTGCAACATAAAGTTTTAACTTATCTGTGGTTTTTGCAGAAACGTGATTAGCGAACATTTATTCTGGAGATTATTCTGAGTAACAACCTTAAATACACAAAATTTGGTTTATATGTAGTGGTGTTGTTGTTTTTTGCATTGTGCTGTGAAGGTTTAGTTGGTTTCTCCTTCGTCTCAACTCATCACAGATGTCGAAGTGCAAATCGTGTTCAAAACTGAATGAAGGGTGTTGAAATTATTGTGTTTTGTACAGAAAGCAGAAACAGGAAAAATGTATCACTGTGATCAAGACTCTGCCGGACAAACCACAGTTTAGACTGCAGACTGTTTTTCAGAGCAAAGGTTGATTGTGATTGAAATTTTCTGGGGACGATTACCTTCATTTTCTCTACTTTAGATAATACGGTTAAACTGGGGATTTGTTTAAATCCTGTCTGAGTATCCGACTGCCCGTGTTGCTGTGATGATCTCCGTTGTGGCCACATGCAAAAAAAAACCTGAGAACGATCTGCAAACTGCAAAAATAAGAAACAAATTGTAGGTTTTATTCGTGTGATGATGCTTCAGCTGCTTTGTCTTCATGTCACCTGTTCATCACAGGCTCAAATCCGTCTCACAGCTTCTGTACTCCCGACGTTTTCATCATAAAATATTAAAACTTCTTTCTAAAAGACACAGGCTGGAATGTGAGACATGCAGACAGACAGACAGGCAGAAGAGGCGACACCTCCTACAGTCCTCTTTGCCTCGGAGGGAGAATTTACACCCACGTACTCTCTCACACACACTCGGGGGTCCTCCTCCCCTCCATATTGCCGACGTGCCTCTGGCGAGCTGTAAAAGCAGCGAGTTTGTAGGTTTTCAGGGTGTGGACGATCCAAAACTATTGACCGGCGCAGCGCTGCACTGCCACGGCTAAATTAGCAAGATGGCCCCTCCCAGGGAGCGACATATGTTTTATTGTCTGTCTGAGTCTTCCCCCCCAAACACACACACACACACACACACACACACACACACACACACACACACACACACACACACACGCACACACACTGACCCCCTGTGCCAACACCTCCTCAGGTCAAACAAATCCCTTTCAAATCTGGGCCTGCAGCCGCCACACAGGGGGTAAGGCGGGGTGACTGTGAGCATGTGTGTGTCTGTGTGTGTGTGAGTTTGTGTGTTTATGTGAGTAAATACTTGTGTATGAATTCTTGGATGGTCACTTAAAGACTTTAGAGTCTGGGAGTAAAATTATTTCAAGTTATTATTTTAAATGAGGCGATGGTTTTTCTGATGTAATACAAAAAACCAAAAAAAAAAACCCGGCTGTTCCCCGTGGACCACATTTGTTTGTAGAGTGATGAAATGATGGTATATTTATTTATATAAATGAGTACAAGTTTCTTGCGAATCGAGGCTCCTCTTCCTGTTGAGAAGATTCAACCAACGGTAGCAAGAAAAAGTACGAAAACAGACAAATGTAAGAGAGTTAAAGTAAAGTACAGGATGTGTGTGTTTTTATAAAGTCAGTCAAAGCATCTCACAAAGTTTCACTGAACTGAAAGGAAAATTCAGGATGTTTAGAAGGAAGCGTGTCATTCCCCACAACACTTAACCACTCTGTGTGTGTGTGTGTGTGTGTGTGTGTGTGTGTGTGTGTGTGTGTGTGTGTGTGTGTGTTAATTAGCTGAACTGAGTTAATCATCGGCAGGGAACGGGGGGACGACCTGCAGAGCTCGGTGACGTGTCCCACATGCTTCTGCAGCCGAAACAGACGCAATAATCCTTCCCTCCCCAGTGTGTGTGTGTGTGTGTGTGTGTGTGTGTGTGTGTGAGCGTGTGTGTGTGTGTGTGTGTGTGTGTGTGTGTGTGTGTGTGTGTGTGTGTGTGTGTGTGTGTGAGTGAGTGCGCCTTCATCTTACTTACAACATCTCCCTCTAATATCTGTCACCAGTTTCAGGATTAACATGCTAAAACCAGTAATGCTAATATGATAAAAGCTTAATTTGTTTTTTGTTTTGGTGGAATAAAGTGTCCACTTCTTGTTTAACATGATTAATGTGAGGCACAGATGTATTTATGTTACTAGTGGCAACATAAATGTTCATGTTCCTGTGTTTAAAATCCTCTAAAAACTGTTATTAGTGCTTGATAATGACTTAAAACCAGCAAATTACTGTCAGAGACAAAGACAACACATCCCTCGGACAAAAATACTGAAGTTTTTCAACTCAATCTTCATCACAATCCTCATTTTTATCATATATGTAGATAAAAATGAGTTAGTTCGCCTGGTAAAGTTCAGATTTGACTATGTTTTTCAGAGTCGGTGCAGAAGTAGATGATTTCTCTCTGGAGGTTTGGTTTATCAAACCTGCTGTGGTTTGAGTTTGACTCTCCTCTGGAAGTGAAGAGAAGTTAAGGTGCACTGTAAACACAGACAGATCCAGAGACCAGAAAACAACAGAGACGACCTCAGACTTGAGTGGATTAAAGTCAGATAAGCTAAATTCACAAACTAAATAAAGCAGGGAAACTCCCGTTCAGGTTCTCATCGCGAAGCAAAATCGCTGCGAAGGACTTTTCTCGGGTGGAGTCTGCTGTCTCTGTACGTTCAGCTTGTTTCACTGAATCGACAGACTGGGGGATTTTGGGCAGGGTGGGAGGATTTGGGCTGCGGTCTGATTTTCTTTGCGAGTTCACTATCAAAACTTTAAGACAAAGACTACAGCAAAGACGTAGAAGAGGTGAAGCAGCCGAAGAGTAGCATTAAAGGATTTCTTTCTCACTTCCTCGGACAGCAACAGAGAGAGTCGTCTTTGTTTTGGCGAGTCCTCGTTTCTAATCCGCCGAGGCCCGTTCACTGTCTCAGACACTGGAATTAGACCAGTGGATTAAACTGGTGAAGAATTAGCCTGATGAGTTTTCTCAGCAAACACAACGGCCCCCCAAAAACACCCCCCGACCTGTAAGCTGCTCACAGTCTGAAGACAGGCTCTCGCTGTCTGAGACGAACACACACACACACACACACACACACGCACACACACACACGCACACACACGCTGAGTATATACAGATAAACACTCAGAGCCACAGAAATAAACACACACCCACATTGAAACAGCAAATTTTAAAGCCATACAGCATCTGATCTAATCTTTGGAAAGTATTCTAGTTAAACTGGATTTGGGTACGGGATGAGCGTGGCTAAAGTTTCACAGGAAAATGATGTTTTATGAATTAAATGACTCCACAGTTTCCACAGTGGGCCGTAAAATCCAGTCACAGTCGCACACTGAAAGGAAAAACACGCTCCAACAAGCTGCATGTACACAAGTCATCACTTATTCACTGATTTTCTGCCGTAATCTGAGTGTTTCTTGTGCATGAACATGAAGTCAGACCCTGGATGTATTTCAGTCCCGCTTATGTCACTGACAAACTCCTGATTGGTTCCAGGTGAGATCATTTGTCCTAACGAGCTCACTCACCTCTTCTAGTATTTCTCTACCTCTGTGTTTTAGGGTGTGTTGGACACTTTCGACGCTCATCGGCTCCAATCAGCAGCTGTTGCAGTTAAGATGGTGTTGAATGAAAAATGGACATGAGAGGCAGCACTCTGACTGGCTTTTGTCTGTAATGTGGGAACGGATACAAGCAGCATGCATTCACGGGTCAAATGATTTTTGCAGTAGTCAAAGTGTTTATTGGCTTCAGCTCTGACCAGCTGTGATGAAAACATTACATCAGTATCTCTCACCGCTCTCTCTGGATTAGTGAAGTACATGATCTGCTGCTTAGTACATCTCCCTGTTTTCCAGCACATTCGTTAAATGTGAAAAAAAAAGAGGGAGATAAACTCCTCTCCTGTCTTTGGTAACGGAGTCGATCACCTACTTTTAGTGGGTTCACCAGATGTTTAACAAACCTTCATGTACGCTTTAATGTTGGTGTAAAAATGTTAAATGTGTGTCAATGTCCCGACAACCCTGCTGTAAGTGAATGGAGCGCCGTTAGCATGTGCTAATTGACTCAACAAACGTCGGGTCGTTGTCACTCAGCCGACGCATCATTTCCTCAGTTTCCTCAGTTAACAAACGCGACACAGGATCCACTCCATTAAAATGTTTGTCGACGACTCATCCTTTAATTTAATTGACTTTCTATCAACATTCCTGTTGACTTAAATAAGCTGATTTTTACTTGTTGAGTAAAGTCTATTCTTGTCATTTTTGAACCAAACTCTTACGTTTTAAGCTCTTTCCACATTTTTAATTTGATGGATCAATGTTTTCACATCTCCAGTTTTCATGATTGTGTGTAGAGACCTTCATAAAACAGCTTCTAGGAAAATAAGAAAAGACGCAGACTTCCATGAGTCCACAAGATTATTTAGATACTACAACATCTTCAGCTCAGCCAGACATTTTCCTGCTTTGTTTTCCAAGAATATAAAAGAAGTTAAATGAGACTCGTGGGGTTGAGAATGTACTGAATGTAATGAAGCCTCTGTCAAACATCAAAAAGCAAAGTCGCTCCTTTGAGTAGTTGTAAATGAAGTGCTAATGACTCCACCTCAGCTGACTTTAGGCTCAAGCGAATGCTAACACCGACCCATTCACTGCCTTTTGTTCTTTAGCTCATTAATGCTAATGCTAGCTGTTTGGGGACGGCGGCTCTGTAAACAAACCACGAAGGGGAGCGGATTGAGTTTACCTACGGTGTGTCCCACTGTGTGTGTGTGTGCGTTATAACAGTGATCGAATGTATCTAAGTACATTTACTCAAGTACTGTTCTTGGGTACAATTTTAAGGGAAATACTTGAGTATTTTTCCATTTTCTGCTACTTTAGTCGTCCACTCTCTGCAGGTATTTTACTTTGTACTCCACTACATTTATTTGATCACAGATTACTTCCTACATCAGCACAATTTTTGATTAATTTAATTTATTTTATTGGCAATCAGATAAAACAAACAACAACACTGATTCTGACATTCAGAAAAATGCTGAATATCGGATCCAATAATCAACCAGGCTGATGTATAAATACATGGAAATATATTTTACTTGTACAACTGATACTTCATTCAATATCAGATAAGTTAATGCTTTTACTCAAGTACTCATGGGTGACTTATATTAATATTTCAACACGGCAACTTAACTTTTTACTCAAGAATGACTTGTTTTTTACGACACTGCACACAAACATGTACACACACTTGCAAGACTGTTTCCAGTCTGTGTTTTGTGTTGTGACACTCAACTTCTCTTTAGCTTCTTCTCAAAAAAACATCCTGATACAAACTTCAGACTGACTAAAACAACAGGAGGGAGAAATCTGATCTCTCATTCATGCATTTGTCGATTTGGCTGTTATTCTTGTGCTACCTGCAAAAAAATCTCTAAATGAGAACTTTTAGATCATTTTTGTGTCCGTGCACAGAGCGAGCTTTGTTCTGCAGTTTCTGCACATTTCGATAATCAAAAAATGAGTAATTTCCATACAATTATTTCCATACAAATAAGTTTCCATTAACTGTTATGGAAACGATCCCAAAGACGTTTTCTGCAGGTTTTTCCATGCCAGCAGCGTTACAGTAACCGCCGCTTTCTGTGTGTTTATATGAAACAGGTTTTCTCCCAGGTGGTGAGTTTGCATCTGCTCTGGTTTTACCCCAAAATTAATAAACCTGAGCTATAAGTGATGCAAATCAACGTGCTTTAAGAGAGGGAGGATTTGCATAGCGAGCGTGGGATTTTCTTACAATAAAACAAAAGGTCATCTGATAAGAAAAAAATAATACGGGTTTATTATGAAAACACTGCAAAACACTTATTCATATCAAGTTATCGTCTGTTTATAGTTGAGTTCATTTTAAACGTTTACAGGAAGAGTTCCCCCAAAAATGTAAATCCAGTCATTAACTCCTCACCCTCACGCTGATGGAAAGTGAGGGGTTTGAAAAAGGGTTGAAAAGTTTAGATTATTAAGCATCATGAACTTTCATTTAAGAGACTTTTAATCACATCGTCAGCAAGAGTTCAAATGGAAATAGACACACATGGAGACACTGACAGTAGCGTCAACATTTCTATTGAATATCTTAAGGTATAAACCATTTTACAAATACTTTATCTGAGATTAATGTGGATTAATCCTCAGTTCTTTTATAACCAGCCATCGACAGTGAAGAAGTCAAGCGTCAAAGTCGCAGCGTCCCGACAGTACGACTTAACAGAAGTATTCACGGCAGTTTTTCACAATGACGGTCGACCTCTAATGATGATGGACGCTGCTGTTGTGGAGAGTCGCGGCATTGTTCCAGGTGACATTCCTGCCAGTCATTCGGGGCTGCGTTTGCCAGCCCTCCTCTCTACATAACAATGAGCCGGGTCACCTGACGCCCCATCCTCACCCGATTCACTCAGCAGCCTCCGAGCAAAAGTAAACAAACTGTTAATTCAGGATAATTCACCATAACCTATAGCCCCGGTCATATAAATTCCTCACCTCTGTCCCTCCCTTCCCTCTCTCCGTCCTCCTCCCCCTTTCCTTTCTCCCCTCTTCCTCATCTTCTGCTAAATCAACGATAATGTGTTTAACTTAATCCAATAATCTCAAAATAAAAAAGTGAAGGTATCCAGATCTCTAACAACTACAATTTGATCTTCATCATGCTTGTTGTTACTGGACCGTTAAATGCATATTCAGCTTTCAGCTTTTTCTCAATAAAAAAGAGAAAAATGTTTGAAAATCAGCAGTTTCTTGTCATCATTCTGCAGATATGTTAAAATGGCAGGTTTATCCAACACATTTTCAATTTTAAGTTGTGACAGTGCGGCACTGATGGAGTAGTTAGGTTTTGGTTTACATGTTTTTTCAGCTTGAAAATCTCCCTGAAAAGGGTGAGATGGTTATTATGACACTCACACATTTAAATGTAGCTGTGGTTTGCAGAAAATGTAACCTGTTCTTCACACGACTGGGCTGGGTTTTAATAATATGACTGATAACTTAATGTTGGTGGACAGTAATCCAAAAAGGTAAAGAAATCTGGGTCATATGGAGTGTCGTAGCTTAGTTACCCAAAATGCGGTGGCTTGGATGACCAACCGGCAACATCAGAGACTCAACGATTTTCTGTGGTTGAATGTTTTGGAGTTTTTGTGCACAAAGCCAAAGGCCGCAAATGCTTCTGTGCAGAAGTTCTGAATAACCAGGGTCACCACTTCGGTCCAGACTCAAATATGTCGACAAATAATTAGAAAATGTTCGCATGCTAATGTGCTGACATGCTGGTGAACATGGTAAACATCATACCTGCTTTGACTGCTGCTAGTGCACTACTTAACTTTAGACTTTTTACACTCTCTTATATTTATATTTTCTATTTTTATACTTGTTTATAGTTGTGCTTTGTTCTGCTGCAACGTTTAATACATTTTTTGTCAACTACTGAACAAAACCTGCAACTAATTTAATAATCGATTCATTGTTTTAAGAGTTTTTTCGGAAATAAAAAAAGGAAAACTCCTCTTATTCCAGCTTCTTAAATGTGAATATGTTCTGGTTTATTTTCCTGCTCTGTGACAGTAAAATGAAGGACAGTTGAAGAAGTAATTCTAGGCTTAATCAACAGATGATCAACAGTGGAAATAATCTTATCCTATGTTGGTAAGGAGAGAAGAAATCCTGACGATTGTGACAGAAGAAGACTTTCCTTTCTTTCACGGCTCTGTAAGAAATTAAAAGGCGTGCAGCCGATTTGTTGATCGACTTGTTGTGAATGCTCCATGACAACGTGCTGACAAATCAGTATTCACTTTGATACTCCCATTGATCATCATCATCACTCTACAATTTCACAACCTGTTTGACTTTTAGATCAACAGAAATTACAGTGAGAGCGACAGCAGGGAAAGATGTGGTTCCTTATCTACCAACATCACAGCAACCGATGGGGAGGAGGTCAAAGGTCAGAGGTCACCATTTCCTATTTGTGCTTTTTATTTCTTCCTGTTTATCCCTTTAATATTTTCTTTTTATGTGTTTTGGAGAAAGAAGAGTTATTTGATTCAAGTGACAGTGACAATAAATGAAGTGAAATCAGTCGTACGAGGGTAAAGAAGGAGGAGAAGCTCATCATCCCTCCTCCTCATGCCACAGTGAACGGGATCATTCATCCTCTTATCAGGTGAGTCTCTCCCCCTCCTCCTCCCCTCCGACTCCTCCCCCCTTCACCTCAGCTCTCCCTCTCTCTCTCTCTCTCCTGGTCTTTGTCCTCTCCGACAATGGGGCGATCAGGGGTGAGGGGGTATAAAGGGGTGAAGGGGCAGTAAAAGGAAAAAAGAAAAAAAGAAAAAGAAAGGTGGTGTTGATCCCTCGTTCTTTACGGAGAGGTGGTTCAGGTAAATAGGGGCCTTTTTCTCCTCTTTGCTTTGTTGCAGCTTCCAAAGCACAATGAGGGGGTTTGTGTGTGTGTGTGTGTGTGTGTGTGTGTGTGACCCTGAATCCAACCCCCAAGAGTCCCACCCATTTCACGTTGTTATCTCTCATGCGAGAAAACAGGCCTAAATATCTGCAATGGACAAAATATGTGAAAATAAGATGAAAATTGACTGTGTGATAATTCAAATACAAGAACTGGCTTGATGGGTTTTTGTTCTTCTTCTTTGCATCTTTATGAAAAATGAACACTGCATGGATTTCCTGGTGGCCTTATGGATTTAAGGTGCTTACATTAACTTCAATACCCCCGTGGTTTGAGTCTGATGTGGGCCACAGTTGCATGTTATTCCCCGTCTCTCTTTCCTGTCAGCTCTTTGCTCTCTAATAAAGACATGAAATGTATATTAAATAGCTATAACGACACCATCGATTACTGACTCAGCCTTGATTGATGTTCATTCTAACTTCTTCTAAGGACAATATCAGCTTTAAATAAAAAAAAAGAAATGGACCAGAATATATATTGTTCAAACTTCTTATCTCTTTATGTTGGAACTTTATGTTTCTTCAGGCTCAGTTTTATGCTTTATGTTGTAACAACACTGTGCTTATGGTCTGGTCAGGTTAAGGCACAATAACCACTCGGGGAGGGTTCGGGAAGGATCCTGTCCTGTTGCCACAAATGCGACTAGAAATGCTCAGAAACAAAATGTTATTCTGGCAACTAAAATAAAAATAAATAGTCATATGAGAACCATCGTTTACTGCCTTATCCTTGATTGATGTTAATCCTAACTTTCAATGAAAATGACGTGACCCTGACAGTGAGTACAGCTCCGTCTCTCAGACTGCGTACAGCTCCAACCACCTCCATTAATCAGAAGGCACGGCAGCGTCAACGTAGCCTCAGAGGTGAAACCCGGGTAAAAATAAGTTGCCTCACAGAGTATCAGTATCAGACGGAGCGTATCAACATATCACGCTGGAGCTTCTCTCGACTGGATCGTGACAGCGGGTCAATAAAAGGACACTTTAAAGAGATTTTGTTGAGTCACTCAAACTGAGACGGAAAAGTTGGGCAACAAATACAACAAATATTGGATTTCGAAAAGTGAAATGAAGTAATTTCCACTAGGTATGTGTGGTCCTCATAAGATGTGTGTAAATGTTATTGGTTTTAACAAAAATATGGAGCTCTTATCACGATGTAGAAAGTAAAACATTCTCGCTCAGTAAAAAGTTTTGATGCAACACTAAACTCAAATCCCTGAAATACAGTGACAGACCCCAGAACACTCAAACGCTCCCTGCGGTCGGGCCTGAGGTTAGCTTTTCATTGACCCGGGGAGGCCCAGAGCTGTCAGCGCCCCGGGGAAGAGCTCTGACTGCTGGGGGAGAGAGTCACCTGCATCCCTCCCCTCCTCCTCCTCCTCCTCCCTCCTCCTCCCTCCTGTCCTGTGGAGGAGATCAGAGAGCTGAGAGTGGAAGGTGAGGACAGAGCGCTGCTTTTCTCCCACACTACACTACAAACCTCAAACACAAAAACCCAAACTCTGAACTTAAATGCAACACTGGGAAAAATCGGAATCTAATCCAGATGTTTACCTCGGGCCGAGACTCAGATGCAACAATGAGAGGAAGCTTCACCTCCTGTAGATCGCCGACATCACAAGAAACAAACAGCGAAGAGGTCGAAGGTCGCGAAAACAACCGCTCAGCCATGAAGTCCCGTGAGGGTTTGAAACGTTGTGGGAAAAAAACCTGCAGAGAAAAAGTCTTGAGTTGGATTTTTATTACACAGCAGATATTAAAACACGAGTGGAAATTATAATAGTTTAACAAGTGAACGTGATGATACGAGTCGTTCTTCCAGACAAATGTTCAGTGGCAAAGGTCAGAGAGACAGACAGACAGTGTGCAGGTATGTGTGTGTGTGTGTGTGTGTGTGTGTGTGTGTGTGTGTCCCGAGCTCTGAAAGGGAAAGGCTCCATTAAAGCTCACCTGTTCTGACCCCTGCAGGTATGTTACCCTTCCTTTCATTCATTCATTCTTTCATTCACTCGCGCCTCCCTTCCTCCCTCCATCAGCGGCCCCGGGGGCAGCGCTTTGAACTCACAACTGCACCTCTGTGTGTGTGTGTGTGTGTGTGTGTGTGTGTGTGTGTTTGAGAGAGAGAGCAAGACAGAGAGACATTGATGAAAAGAGGAGGATGAAAACATGTCATCTTTTCTTTTACGTCTATTTCTATGATGAATAGACTGAATGTATGTGTGTGATTTGTGTGTGTGTATGTACGTGTGTGTGTGTGTGTGTGTGTGTGTGTGTGAGTCACTAGAGATTTAAACTAATATTTTGCCTAAGGTGTTGACCAACCATTGTTCCCAGTTAATGACTCTGGCATGGATGCATAGGCCTCTTAGAGAGCTTAGTGTGTGTGTGTGTGTGTGTGTGTGTGTGTGTGTGTGGAGGTAACATCCCTGGCAGCTACAAAGATCTTATCTCAGCTTTTGTCAAACCAGCTAAAAGGTGTGTGTGTGTGTGTGTGTGTGTGTGTTTACATCAGGCCATGTCCACTTTAATGAAGACACATTTCCAAACATTGTTCACCTGTCAGATGTTGCATCCATCCACCATCGAATAGGAAACATAAACGTTGCCAAGCGTCCCAAAAAATTGCAAAAAGGCCTCGACTTTGTGCAAATGTACTCGACCCGTGGCACTCAGGAATAATGACAAATGTTTCCATCTCTTCACAGCGATGAGGAGAGGCTCAACAAGGTCAACAACTTCCAAACTCTCCACAATAAAACTTCAACAAGCCACTGGGACTTGAAAAAAGGGAAAGAAAACCGATGTACTCCCTGTGTGCCGGCACGGACTGGAGACACAACTGGATCGTCTCTCTGAACCGAACCTTGAAACTTAAAGACTCAAAAATTACATTTATATGCACATTAGTGTCCAATGTATCATAGTTATTTAGCCCCCTGTACACATGATGATAACATAACATAACATAACATAATCCAGGTTTCGGTCCGTCTACAGGTGAGTCTTGCTCGGTGAGGACTTTGTAGGCAGGTTGCCAGATCGTGTCGATAAAAAGCTCAATTTATGGGGCAGAAAACAAAAGGCTTAGAGAGGGATGGAGGCCAGGACAGACATAGAAAGAATTGACTTTTAGGTTACTTCTAGGACAGTAAAGATCAGATCTGAACTTCAACAAATGATAAAAACCCCACAGGTTGGTTGTCTTCAGTGTGAGCCGTGACGTCCCCGCCGCCTGTCTGATAAAGTGAATATTCAACCTCCAGCAAGACGCCATTAACGGCAGAACGGGGGCACGTGAGGTCACACCTGTCCATCCTAAATGGATCCATCCTTCCCATCAGCCCCTGTGATTATGAATGACTTCCAAGGAAGTACACGCACACACACACACACACACACACACACACACACACACACACACTGAACATCCGCACATTAACACCTTCCTCTCTTCATTCACTGTCTTGTTTAGACAACCCCCCCATCCATCCTTCAACCTGTTCTCCCTAAACAAGACATGTGTGCATTTGTGTGTGTGTGTATGTGTGTGTGTGTGTGTGTGTGTGTGTGTGTGCTCTTTACTTTCTGTGCAAGGACCAATCAGTCTTTGTTTGTGAGTGACATTTTTTGAAAGACTGAACCTGTGCAATCTTTCTGCCGTCTACAACTGATGTGTGTGTGTGTGTGTGCTTATGTGTGTGTGTGTGTGTGTGCTTATGTGTGTGTGTGTGTGTGTGTGTGTGTGTACTCAAGGCTGAGGTGTGCCGTTCCTCCATTCTTATGTTAACATGGATTACTGCTGTGTCCTCCCTGCTGATGGTCCATTGTAGGGCCCGACCCGCTCAGTGGGGTTGTGTCTACACCACCCAGCAGGAGTGACTGAGTGTGTGTGTGAGTGTGTGTGTGAGTGAGGGAGCAAGATAGAGAGTGTGTGTGTGTGTTACTGTGCTGTTCTCTGCAGGATGGACAATCAGACACTGATGCAGTGGACAGTGTCCATATTTCTACCTCTGTAACTGTAACAAAAGAAAGAAAGTGAACTACAGGAAATAGAAGTAAAATGCAACAAAGAGAAAAAACACTGTAAAGCAGTGAGAAATTAAAATCAATAGAAAAGAAGTTAAACGAGTATATAATGTATTTATATATATATATATATATATATATATATATATATATATATATATATATATATATATATATATATATATGTATATATAAGTGTCGAAAATCAAGTGCAAGACAAGCAACAAAAGAAATTGTGTAAGTGAATGTATTTGCTCAAATGTTTGGACAAGAATATAAAAAAGAAACCTTTAAAAAGAAAAATGAAAGAATTAAATAACAGAGACACAATTAAATTTCAAGAAAAACATAAAAAGACGAGTATGTTCACATTTATCATAAATTATTATTAGTCTCAGTTCCAGCATGACAACAAAGGTGGCTTTTTCCCCAAAACAATGAAGCGCTGTGTGGTTCTAAAGTTGAATTAAAGCACTATTTCACACTTAGAAACAAACACATGTAAATCACAACAAATATTTTGTGCATCTTGCTGCATTAAACACAGTGACGTGACCAGAGAGAGCCGGGCCGTCAGTCTCAGGTGGCCTGACTTTTTTTCAGGAAGATGCTCTTGTTCAGCTATTGTTCCTGTGTTTTCATGCAAAGACAGCATTTAAAATGTATTTGAAATCTAATCTAAACGAAGTCTGAGAGAGCACGAGACAGTGAAACTCAGGAGAGAGAGGAGGGAAAGGTAAAACGCACTCTCTGCGTCTCTTCTCTCTTTCTGTCTGTGTGTTTTATGAGTGTGTGTCTCTGCTGTGTTTACATGTTAAAAGCTCTTTAATAAGAAGCTGCGGGGGAAGCGAGTGGATCGGAACCTTTCATCTCAACCTGTCCTGTCACACCCAGGGGTGGAGGGACCTTATTTATGGCTGCGCGCAGGTTGGCTCTTTGTGTGGAGCACTTACACAGTCGTCTGAGTCAGACTGGAGGCTCCAGAGGAGGACGAGGCGGAGGAGGGAGGGCCTGGATGTAATCTATTATAGATTACAGATTACCTGCTGGTATCAGGTCACTGGTGGTGGACATGGACTACAGTGAGAATAACCAGATTCACACTGGATTCATTCAGTTATTCATTCCGTAAATCTACTCTCAGTCTCAATAATTGTCTTGAAGTAAGTTAAAGTTGTATGTAACATGTTTTCCAGCTCTTACATTGTGTCTGCAGGTGCAGTGTGAACAGACGGATTTTCACAATATTAGTGTTGCGCTAAGACGGTATAAATACAATAGTAAAGAAAACTGCTTTCGTTGACTTAAGAGTAAACCTGACAGCTTCCAGTTGTTGTAATCAGATTACTTTAATCTCATTACACGTGTTGTGTCTGTACAGGAGCCCCACCCGGCTGGCAGACAGACGGGGAGACCTGACGGATGAAGCTCTCAGGTCGTAAATCGTTGGAGGTGAATGGACGGTTTGTGCCTGATGTCAGCGCGTTTTTTGGAGGAGTCGCACACACACACACACACGCGCACACACACACACACACACACACACACACACACACACACGCACACACACACACACACACACACACACACACACACACACACACACACTATTGTCTACAGTATCGCAACTTCCTCTTTCACTCACATTCACTTGTTTTCCAAAACTGTGTGGAAACAAAAGAATATTTCAACAGAACAAAATGTGATGAATGTGATGTGGAAACATCGAGACATCAGGACTGAGTTTGCTTGTTAACGTGCAGTTTTCAAATATCGACGCCAAAATGATCAATCGATGCTTTTTACATGCACTGAACCAACCAGCCGACTGTTAGCTTTCTGTCTTATTTTTCCATGCTTGCGAAACTTGATTTTCAAAGCTAGACTGGAGCAGATGTAAACATGTGCACGACGAAGACATCCTGCAACATCACGATTAATGTTACATCATTAATGATCATAAGATGTCTGTATTTGGAGCAAAGATCTTGTGACTGAATGGGTTAAACACAAGACTCGCGGTTTGTGTCATGACTTTATATTTTTACACTAATTTCACTTTTTATTTTCTATCGTTTTCAGCTCTCTGTCACAGTAAGGTTCTATGTAGGCAACAAAAGGTGGTTTGGGTTAAAAAACACATGTTTTAGAAAAGATAACTTCTCCAATGTGAGTATTTTCTTCTCTGACATTGAAAAAAAAACATGATGAGTCAGTTTGCAGTGATGGTCCTGGAGCAACACCAACATGATGATATCAGATTGAGTTTGGTCCAACACGTGAATAAAAGTGTGATGACAGAATTATAATGTTACAAATTACAAGACATAAATAGACTCTGCAGAAATATAAAGTATGAATGGAAACACTGTATGAATGTAAAAACAAAAAGAGAGCTAAGCAGCAGAAACAGCAGATTTGCTTTGAGGTACCTGACGCTAATGAAAGATAATATTCTCATGTGTTGATTTAACTTTAAGGCTAAAGAAATCATGTTAGAATGAAGGCGAACACTGGTTTATTCAGTCAGGAGGACTGGTGTGTGTCTGAGAAGTCACCTCTTCGTGGTCACAGCAGGAGGATCATCATCTGACGCACACACGGGGTCACATTTAACCTCTGAGTCCGACACCGTGAGGTCTCTTTATTCCACAAAGACCTCTCCTGTCTTTGTCATGGGAACAACTGAAGTTGATTGTCAAACCGCACAAGCAGAAAAAGAGGTTGCGGGATAACTGACTTATCATCGGCCTATCTGATTGATTCCACACTGTTACAGCTGCGTAATATTTGTCTGTTTGTGGAGTGAATCAGGAAGTGGTGGAGGTTTTTGCAGCCTCGCTGACCCGACTGTGAGCAGCTTTATCAGCTGATTGTTCGTTGTTCAGAAGGCCACAGTGGAAAATGATAAATCGCGTCTTAAACTCTTCCATAACAACTGTGACTCACGTTAATCAGTGTGTTTGTTTCCACACTGGAACAATCAAGACAATCTGTCGTCAGAACACCCACGCGGAAAATTATTTATTTCTTAATAATGTGTAAGGAAGTTCTGGCTTCGATAGAAGACATTGTTTTGTGGAGTAGCCTCGAGCGAAGCTGAGAGCTGTGAAAGTAAATCATCTGAAGTCTAAACTGGGACTTCTGAGGTCTTCACATGACAGCAGCGTCATGCAAGCATTCATCCAGTGTAAGTGTGGCCATCCGTCTTTTTTTTCCCTGCCCCCCCCCCCCCCCCCCGACACTTTCTGTTCTGATCCGAGGCCAGCGGAGTGACGAGCCGCCGGCTAACTTTCCCTTTGGAGCGAAACCAACTCTGAACTCCTCACCTGGCTGTGACGGAAGCCACACACACACACACACACACACACAGAAACACACACACCTGCTTCGAGCCATCACACACACACACACACACACACACACACACACACACACACACACACACACACACACAGAGAGAGCTCACACACACACAGAGCTCACACACACTTCCAAGGCCAAACCTGCTGTAAATTTTGCCCTGACACGGCACAGCATGCCACACACACACACACACACACACACACACACACACTGGCTGCAGCATGTCTGAACAAAAGCAGAGCTGTCGAGGGTTTTATTTCTGTCTCCATCTCTTTTTTCCTGCAGCTTAATCTTTTCTTTCTCTCAGTCTTGATCTCTTAAATCTGCACTGAACTTTTCCTGCTTATATAAACCGTGTCTATATTTCATCAGCACCAATTTCTCAATACACAAAAATGCAACGTGCACACTTAATAATTGATAATACTTGATATATCCCTCGTCTTATGTCCTGTCATCCTGTTACTTAGCATAATGGGGTGATGGAAAAAACTTCGAACGCTGTTTCAATGAGTGTTTGTCACTTTCTCGCATGAAGTCTGTTAAAACTAAACCCCAAACCTTCACGTGTGTGTGTGTTAGGTGGGTGGGTGGGCCTGTGGCATCGTTACAGTCTCTCCAAATTGTATTGTGATTGACAGCTGACCCAACTTGAAGTGTTTTTCTCTTCCTCTGTGGTCCAGCAGCCCCGTCTGCATCACCTACAGGAGCACCCAAATATTTCACACTTTGTACACTAATAGCAATGTATTTCCACCGGTAATCGAGGGAGACTGCAAAGAAAACCCGTTCTCCACGCAGCCGCTAATAAGCCGAAGACATCTTGCATTGGAGGTAAAAGTTTGCAGGAAACCGACAAAACGAACCAATTTGTCACCAGTTTGCGTCCCTGAATTCCTGACTGTAAAAACAGTGACACAGCAGTCATAGCAGAGAAAAATGTGACACTACTGCTACGTCCCATCAGAGCTGCCACACACACACAAAGACACACACACACACACACACACACACACACACACACACACTAACACACTAATGAGACGACAGTGACACCAAAACGACACATCGTTACAAAAGGAGCCTGCTGTCGCCTGGCAGGGTGGCCTGATGGTTACAGCGAGGGTCCCAGAACAGAGAGGTGACACTGTGAACCCCAGCAGGGTCGTCAAAACTGGACCCACGGTGTGAGAGGTGATGTGGAGGAGAGCGCCATCTAAGGCTGGAGACGCACACTACACCGCTGAGGGAACTGGATACAGACTTTAAGGAGGGATATTTGATGCCTGGGTGGCAGTTTTTCATAGTTTTGTTGTGACTTCCTTTAATCTGCCTGTCCATTCTCATGTTGAATATACAGTTTACAGACCATCATCACAGATAAAATATGAAATATGAAGACAACTCCTGTGACAGCCCAGCTGCCAGGATAAAATGTTTGAAGTTAATGTTCCTGCAAACCACTCGTATGTTCACATCTGTATGTGCCAGGGGTGTTGTGATATCAAGATATTTATGATAACTGTGATATTAAAAACAAATATTGATATTGTTTTAATAATTAATTATTAGTAATTGTTCTTTTTCTACACTTTATTTTTATTTTTTACAGTTACAGTTACTCTCTCCACCTCCCTACACTCGTATTTTGAGGGTAATTTATTTGTCAAAAATGAGATCAAACACAGAGTATATAAGGTTAAAGACACATTTGATTGTTCGTATTTTTTTGATGTTGCGAAAATATCGTTATCCTGAATTCATTTTGCCACGATAATTGTATAGTGTGTCACTTGGGGCGCCCATGATCCCACGCAACTTCACAAAGTCACCAACCTACGTCTCTTGTTTTTATTGTTTTGACTGAGAGAGCCCTTAGAGGCAGATTTTACATACTGTGCATTTAATCCAGTGTGCAGCTGCACACAGCGTCTCTTTAGTGATCACTTCTCAGTAATGTGGCCTCTGGGTCCTTTTCTGTGGAAAATCGTCAAGACAAAATGTTTTGCATACAAGTGTTCATCAGTCTGAGAAACACCCAAAACCAGGAGGTAGTTGGTTAATTTTTCGTATGTATTTGCCAACACTTTCTCCAGCCCGCGTCTGTTATTCGCGGCTTTATCTGTCAGAGATTGAGAAAAACTTTGATTTACGATCGCTTCATCACATAAATGAATTATTTCCGGTATTTTAGGGCGATGGCTCCATTGTAATCGTCTTTGAAACAGGACAGAACAAATTCGATCGTCTGTTGTAGGTCTATGTGTCATTAAATACCGTTCCAGGGAATTGCTTCAGAAACCACAGTGTGACTGTTAACATCTTAGACATCATCTTCTCAGGAACTGAGCCGAACAATGATGATGAAACCGTTCCTACTTGATTTGAGATTGCTGATAATAGCTTCGTGTGTGGTTTGGAGATTGTGAAACAAAACCATGTTCAGTTTGTTTGTTTACACATGCAAACACATGTTTGTTTAGCGGCCTGTGAGTGTTAATAAATTGGTAATGCGTCATGTCTTCACCATTTCACGAATTTGCTGTGAACAATGCAGTGAAACGTATGCATACCCACAAAATAAGCTACTTTTCCCTTGACTCAAACTAGATCGCAGCCTTGGCGACGGCCAGATGTAGCGCCGATAACGCCCCTGAAAATCGGCGTGTCATCGGCCTTGAAGGTTCAGAGTGTAAATCTTCTGTCAGTCATTCTCTCTTCTCCCTGAAGCCAACAACTGTGCTTCGATCTGATGGAGAGCTGGGCCTGCGCCGCATTCTTCACATTGTGGAGATGGAAAAGGTATCGAGTCTACTGTCCAAACACACACACACATGCACACACACACACACACACATGCACACACACAAACACACACACCCGTCCGTCCCACCTGGGGTCCTCTGCAGCCTTGAGGGCTTAAGGAGCAGAAACACACACCGTCATTTTAAAATAACCACTGTCTTGTCCCTGTCGTGGCACTGCCGTCTGTGTTATGATAAGGCGTGTGTCTGAGATGTACCGTCTCACACACACACACACACGCACACACACACACACACACACACACACACACACACACACACACACACACACACACACTCCCTCTAATCCCCCCACACGGTCTGGAGCAGCAGCCTGAATAAGCAGAGTGTGGAGGGCCAAGCATTCAGCCAGCGGCTGCAGGAATGTCAGCGTGTCACATACAGTAACACACACACACACACACACACACACACACACACACACACAGAGCAACCTGAGCCCAGCAGCATTGTCCTGTAACACTGATGAGACACTGACAGCTGCCATGAGAAGAAGAAGAAAAGAGAGAGGAGAGGACAGGAGAGAGGGAAGGAGGAAAAATAGAAGAAGAAGAGATGAAACAGGAGACGCTCGCTGATTCCAGACCAATTTAGGAAATGACCCGCTGGTAAGAGACACGATACACCTGTGGAAAATCTGAATGTTGTTTTAATATAAAACATGAGAAATAAATGCACGCAAGAAGCTCAAAGTAACACGATCAAAATGATCAAAAACAAAACTGGTGGTCAGACAGAATGACACATCTTCTCAAATTCACATCGCTTCACAGCTGTTCCTTTTGCAATGGTTTTGTAAAAGAAAAGTTTTTATGTGTCACAGTCTGGCCTTACGTCAAAACTGCCTCCGAGCCCACAAACACGTATTCGTAGTGGACATACTCATCGTGTCCTCTTACGCAAAGGTGGAGGGAACAAACATCAGACCCCAACATGACGTTATCGAGTGTTTCTACCAACCAACAATCAAATGTGTACTCCCGAACCCGTGGCTGCGCTGGTTTGCATTTCCGTTGCCAGTCTTAGCCAAGCTGCACGTTTCAGGATTTGTGATTTCCCTAATTCTGCTGTATTGAAATAAACCGGGAATGGGGGACTTTAATTGTGGAAAACGTATAGGAAATGAAATGTGATTCATCAGAAATTAAATGCGTTTTCCTACGAACGAGTGGAGCTCTTCAGCAACAATACTGCAAGACAAGCACATCATCAGTTAGAGACACGCCTTCAAGCAGGTAGACCTGCTGTAACGGAAATGTAAATCCCTGCAGCGGTGGACTGATGTGCCAAGTCAAACTGAGTCAAGCTGAGCCAGCACGCGTTCAGAAAAGCTGCAAAGGAAATGTTGTTGTCGTGCTGCAGATTAAGAGAAAAGTAAATTGCTATCTGCCTCCATCCCGAGAGTGATCCTACCACAACATATCGAAACGTCATTTGAAACAGCATTTTTGAAATGAAAGCTTGATTGGCAGTTCCTGGTGACTTCGCCACCTTCGAACAACAGAAGGAAGACAGGATTGAAGAGTGAAATCAAGACCTGCAGGACATGACCTGCAAACCTGAGGGATTATGAGTAGAAAGAGACAGATGCTGCTTCCTGTGCCTGGAAGACGCACACAGAACAGGACCATGTCTGAATGCTCCATTTCAGCTTTTCCTTCAGGTGTTTGTTAACAGGTTTACGAGCCCTGGTTCACTAATAACTAATAATGTTTTCTGATAAAACAAAATCAAACACCACCAAGTCTTTCAGTCTCATTCAGAAGAAAACAGAAGCTAATTTGAGGTGAGATGGCAGCCTGAGGGAGAGTTTCAGATGGAGAGAAAGAGTGAGAGAGGCTTAGAGAAAGAGAGAGGGGGATTAGAGAGAGAGAGAGAGAGGGGGGAGAGAGGAAGGATTAGTGAAGGAGGACGAAGGCGTTTAGTTTCACAGCTCAAGGTGTCAGCTGTGAATATTTAATGTCGGAGTTTCTCTTGTTTCTGTTCACGTTCATTTACTCATCTGCTCTTGTGTCACTCTGCCTGCCAGCTCCACTTACACTGCAGAGAAGGCCGAGCTCTACATGCTAGTGATGCTAATGCAGCAGCTGATAATGAGAAGACCTGGTCAAAACTTTGTGGATGTGGTTTTTTTTTTTTGATGATTTGCAGACGGGAAAGACGTCACACAGTGTGTACCAAGATGCAGTAGGCCATCATCACTGTGGTGGTAATGCTGTGAATCATTTATTGACTTCCATGAAAGGGATGACATTCTTACATGAGAAAGATGAGAAACAGGAAAACATTATGTAATTATTATGTCAGCCATGGACCGGCTGCAATGCAAGGGCAATGACCTGTGACTAGACCGGTACTCTCTCCTGCATGAATCCAACGGTCAGTAACTTCTTTAGCACAGCCTGTTCACGGCAAAGACTGTTGCACTTTTCATCTGCCTCGCCATGCTGGATATGAGGTACAAAGACAGGATGGGGAGTCATTGTTGTTTTGCCTCTGAGCCTGCAGCGGAGGTGGTAACAGCACCAAATCGAGACAGAGAGTCAGCCGGGGGAAGTCAGCAGGACCGGACGGGGATGTGATGTTTTGATGATGTGTTGTGTGTGCGAGCCACAAGCGGGTGATTTTAAAAAAGCAGCTAGCAGCAGTTAGCAGCTAACTCAAAGAGGAACAGCAACTGGATATGTCTGCAAATTATTAAGGGGACGATGAGGTCTGAGTACGAAAACGAGAGCCGTTTAACAGAGACAATAAATGACTGTTATCGCCGCGTTAGGTTATTTTGAGAAAGCACTGCCCGACGCTTAAACGTTTCACTTAATGCCTCTTTTGTTTGTGCGTTCTTAAAGTCACATACTGCGGTGGTGTTGCTATTGTTGTTTTGTATTGCACAATCTTTGTTTAAAAAGAGCTAGTGATGGTACCGCACTTCCTCTTCTAGGCTGTTATGAAACATTGCTTCATTCAATTTTCAGTTAGAAAAGCTCAAATATTCGATGTGACAATGCTTGTAGCAGCTCTGTCCCTCTCACGCTGCAGCCGCTCACCCAGGTTACAAGATAAACAAGCTTTCTTTAATCATGACTCTACAATTCTGAGGTTTATCAATCCATTTTATGAACTATACTGCAGACTGGAGACTGTTATCAGTGACAAACAGGCAGATGTACGGCTACATCACTGGGACACAGAAAGAAAGAATCCAACATATAACATATGCCGAATTTATAACAAGGCGCCAATAATTTAGAATGAGTCGTAGAAAGCATTGTGCAACGTTTATAAAGTTTCTAATAACTCAACAGCTCACTAAATTAAGCGATTTTATAAGGGAGTCTGGGGAATTTCTCTCCCTCTTTATCTATTTGCTCTTGACTGTAGCTGATGTGGCTGCTTTGACCTTATAGCTTGTTGCTGTTCAACGTCACCATAACAAACAAAGAAACTCTCTCTACCACTCTCTCTTGATATCACACACACACACACACACACACACACACACACACACACACACACACACACGTTAAAGAGTATCTTTGTCGTGACACTGGCCTGTATCTCATGTGAAATCAACATTGAGTTGAGTGAAGACTGAGGCATGCTACACTTTGAAGTATCACTGAAACACACACACACACACACACACACACACACACACACACACACACACACACAGTTAACACAACTGTGTAGCATTTGTATATGTTGAGCAAACACACATTTACACATACACACACGTAATGCAGTCTTTCCCACACATGTGACTAACAGCGGCTGGAGTGTGTGTGTGAGTGAATCTTTTAGTTCCTCGTGTTACACTGAGGCCTTTTATCTGTGGCCCAGAGAGACGGAGAGTATCGGGAGCGTCGTCCTGGAAACAGACATGAAAGATGACATGATGACAGAGGATTTCTGTGTGTGTGTGTGTGTGTGTGTGTGTGTGAAAGTGAGAGAAACACATCCAATCATAATGCATTTACATGAACTCAAAGGTATACGATGCAGGATTTTCCTAGAAACATTTAAAGACTCACACAAAATGAATCAATCATCACTGATGACTCACCAGGAGTGTATCTGCAGAGACCTGCTCCCCTTCACTGGATGTTCTCATTTTTCTTAATCATGGTCGTCATATACTGACGCTTTGGGTTGGCGAGACCCGACTGAAAGCATCAGTATTTGATGTTAAGCAGCCGAGTTACAGTCGGCTTTCTTTGGTAACCTGAATTTTTCAGCTCCCGAGCTAGATGCTAAATTCTTGGACGCGTACGCAACCGTGTTTCTGATCTGCTTTTTACATGTGCACAAAGAGGTCAGGTAGGAAAGGTGTTTTCCTTGCAGCACAGCAGTGGTATGATCATTATTGGCAGCATTTTAATACTAGAATGGCACTTAGTAGAGCGCATACCTTCAGTAAAACATATTTGAATCTGCTAGATTCTGACTTTCATTTGGACGTAGATACCAGCCACCTTTAATACGCCTTTTTTGTTGAAGTTAATGGGGTCTGTTCTGGGCTGAGACCCATCCTACATTCAAGTTTGTGTGGATTCTTGCTGACAAACCAACAAATATGAAAACATAAACTCTTTGGTGGAGGTAAAAATAAAGGTTGTACGTTGTCAGACATAGAAGCATGAAGTCCTGGACTCATTTCAATACCCATTCTCCCTGTTGATGTGTTGCAATGCATCTTTGATTTCAAAATTACTTAAACACACAGTAAGTCATTTTTGCTGCTAGAGATCTCTCGGTCAAAACAAAAGACATAAGTCGTCTTTAACTCTAACCAGCATGCAGGGTTAGGGCTGTCGTGTAAGTTCTGATTTTGGCTTGTTTGACTCAAAAAGCATCGTGTGTGATTACGAAACACCCTGTGAAACATTCAGCTTTATTCCTGGAAGGTGAGCCGTTTGTGAAAAAATTTCCCCTCCGGGTTTATTCATGCAGCATCCATGGTGTTGCATTATCCCAGTGATGAATCTGCAGACTGTGAGCTGTCAAATCCAAGAAAAGTAAAGGGCTTGAACAATCCCTGTGTTTGCTGGGTGTGATTTGTTTAATGCGTGATTTTTGTTGTTTGTTGTCTATATTTGGGATGAAGCCATCTGCTTAGCTTTCACTTCCCTGCTTAGGATGATAGACACATGCGTACACCCACCCACACAAAAATGTCAAAAACATACGTTGAGTAAGAGAACTTTCAGCGATTTCTCAATAACGGACCGTAGACCCTTCCTACACTTGTCACATGTAAACACAGCCTGTGTGTGTGTGTGTGTGTGTGTGTCTGTGTGTGTGTGCATCCACATAAACTGACATCATATGCTTGGTCAGTATACAGCATGTCTCTGCATATTCGGAGGTGAGGACAACACACATTTTTTATTATTTTATTTTTTGATATGTGATTGTGTCTGGTCGACTGAAAGTATGCATATGTCATATGAGTGTGTGTGTGTGTGTGTGTGTGTGTGTGTGTGTGGTGACCACTGTATGAATAAGTGCACCGTAAGGACGTCAGCAGTATATTAGGTTCTTTCCACTCCTATATATTAGTCAGTCTGACCGATCTAAAAGACAGAAGTACGGCTATGTTTGTATATCGATGGTGCGTCTGTGTGTGTGTGTGTGTGTGTGTGTGTGTTTATTAGTCACTGAGCAGTTGGCTAAGACTCATCTGCAAACATCTCATCATAGAAACACACAAGCGAAAAACTCCAATCGTCGACCAGTTTATTTGATCAGAGGCGCTGCGTCATCACCGAGCAGAGTGAATGATGGGAAAGGATTAGACAACGATTTGTGTTATGAGTCACAGCTGTGACACAATAAATTAAATACAAATATTAAAAATGCCCAAATGAAAGCCAAATTTGTACAAAAAATACCCCATAAATAATAAATTGCGGGATTTAAAAGGTCCAATATACAATGTTCAGCCTCACTAGGTGTCAGGAAACAACTATTTGCTTAGATATAGCGAAGTAAAGACGTCCTGAGCAGAGGGTGACGTCACACTCAATCTCTGTGTGTTATTATTAAAATTATTGTTGAGCATCTATGTTTTTTGTTTTGTTTCAAGACGACGTGAGAATAGGTCTACCTGACCTTCAACACTTCAAGAGTGGCCTGAGTCGCTGGAAAACCGCGGATTTCTGCAGGTTTTCCTGCAGAAGTAGAGAGGTAGAGAGGGCGAGGGGAGAGGGAGGTGTGTCCGACACGCTGGTTTGTTTCGATCTAACATGTCGGTATGGAACTGTGACCACTGCGAATATTTTCAGTCGGCATGAAGAGAACAAATTTCAAATAAAATTAAGAATAATGGTAGCAACCAGGAGATGATTCAATGATTTTACTAGGAACAACCTGCTGATTGACTGAACGGCAGCCTGCAGCGCTGAGGAGGTGTTTGCTATTTTAAGACAGACTGAATCTGCACATTATGGTCTGGATTGAAAATCAATATCTGGAAAGATTTTTGTCCATTAAAGATTTGTGTAGCAGTCCCATTATGTAGCACTATCTTGCAAAGAGGGATTATTATCAACATTTTGGGAGTGCTCATATTTGCTTTTACTTCCACGTTAAGTGATTTTGATAATGTGGCTGTACTGTTGGTTTGTTTAGTTCCTCTTGACCCAACTGGTAAAAACATTTCTTTATGAAGATGGCTCAGTGTTGTCATGTTGAAAGAGGAAAAGGTCTACACCAAACTGTTGCAACCGTGTTTGTCATTTATTTCTCTTCCCGTCATTTAATTTCGTGGCCAAACCATGAAAAACTGCCACATACGGAAAGTTTCCTGAACAAAAAGATGAGAAATTATTATTTTAATTAAATGAGCTGGCCCTTTAAAGCCCGTCGTTTGAGCTCCAACCAGATATAAACATGTTGAACATGCATTTTTAATGTTTTTTACTTTACTATGTGTATATTGTGTAATTTATATTGAATTCAAAACAAAACTATAAAGAAAAGGAGCTTTAGTTTGCGACCCTCTCGCCCCCTCACATCTTCGCCTCCACGCTTTACCGGATACACCGACCACAACAGATGGGACCCCCCAACACACACACACACACACACACACACACACACACACACACACACACACACACACACACACACACACAAGTACTCAAGCACATGTTACGTCTTTTCATCAGGAGGGGTTTAGACCCTCATTGCCACAGTCGATTAATCCGTCTCACTGGACTAATCAGCTCTGCGCACACACACACACACACACACACACACACACACACACACACACGCACACACACACACACTTGTAATCATGGCAACAGTACACAAGCAGAAGCGATCTGTGAACCAACATTTTCATAAGTGTAATCTGTTACTGTTACTGTGTGTGTGTGTTTTTGGTTTGTGTACATGAACCTTCCCACCAAAAACTGTGACGTTCTCGACGACCCACGGATCCATTACCTCACACACAGCTAACGTCGTTGTGGTGCAGAAAACATTTGGGGGCAGAAGAGGAAGTGGGATTATTGGAGCAAAAAACTGAAACGCACATGTGATGGTCAAGCTAATAAAGTGGATATAAATAGCTGCAGACATACAAAAAAAGCTGATCCAACTGCTTGCATTGCACTTTTCAGTTATAGACAGTCGGCAGGAGACGGGGGGTTTCTAGCAACGGACATAGATGGTAAAAAAATCAACGGTCCTCACGGGTTCAGTCAGATAAAGAAGTTAAATGTTTTAAGATGTGCAGAGATGAGAGCGGCATGATGTGGCAGAGGAGACGGAGAGAGATATTTTTACGTCTCACTGTGTGAAATGAGGATTTATTCTGACTGAACCAGAGGTGATTGTGGAAAGACAAACCAAGACTGTTTGAAGTGCTTTACGACGAGTTAACGGGGCAGTGAAGCTCGTCTTCGTTCTTTAAACGAGAGAAATGTTAATTTAGAGGGTGTACGGTTGTGTTTTTCTGTTTTTAAGAAGAAAATGAGGTGTGAATGGTTCAATTTTTGATCATTTGTGAGTTCATTTTGTTTACTGACATCAAGGCTAGCTGGTTAGCATTCACTAGACATCTCCGCAGCACAATACATAGACGACTCTGACCAAACGCCAACTTGGTTGTTGTTGTTGTTGTTGTTGTTGTTGTTGTTGTTGTTGTTGTTGTTGACACTGTGGATGCTGTTGTTCATTTTCTGAATGTTTTAAACTGCACTCCTGGTTATCTTACAGTACATCTTGCCCCTTCACATTCAGTATGTTTGACTTTTTAACTCATTCAGCAGGTTTTTCCCCAGTGTTCAACATTATAAACTTCTCGTGCATCATTTGAGACACATGTCCTAAAAACAACAGCCAACATCTGCAGATTAAACAAAGCCCAGCTGCACAGCATGTGGCTGTGATGACGGAGACCGGCAGGTTTGACGTAACAAAAGGTTTTCTCTTTATTCATTTTATTCATTCCTGTATTTGATCAGTTTAATCTCTTCCTTAAGAATCAGTCTCTGTGTCGTAGCTAACAGCTCAAGTTAATTTATATACTGTTGGACAGATGAACTGTTTAACAGACCTTTCTCATGACAGACACTTTCACTTGACCGTCACAGGTGTCACAAATAACACTAATTACTGACCTTCAGGTGTGTCTGTTTCATTGTCTCCTCACGCTGCTCAGCGGTGAGGCCCACATCGTTAACGTTATCAGTTCCACCTGTGCTTCCTTCTTCCTCTGGCAAACTTCCAGGTGCGTAAAAGCAGCAAGAATCAGACAAAATAGACCCATTCTCAAGGCAGGAATTTATTTATGCAGTGCAGTAAATGTCGAGGCCTGAAATCAAACAGAACACTACAAAGGGCAACAAAAAAACTCAGCTTCCACATGTTTTTCTTTCTTTTCTGCCGTGTTTACTCAGTCGAGCCTGAACAGCACAATGTCTGCGTCTGTGATCAAGGAGGTTTGGATCTTTTAGAAATCAGAAGTATTTCAGGGAAAGTACATTCGGGCAAATGCCAGCTCACAGAAGTTTTCAGTATTTTGTGATCTTTATCGTTTGAAACACAAAACACAAGTAGGAATCATTTCTCTTAGTGTGAACTCAAACTTTGTATTTTGTCGTCCATTTTTCCTCCTGAAATCTGCGTTTGCATTAATGCTGATCTCATTCTGCACCAGTGGGAAGCCCCTCTCGTCCAATCAATTTAAAATCATGACACACTCGGTGGACAATTTCCCCCCCCCCGTCATGTCCTGCTCCAACTTCCTGTTTCAAAATCCATTAAATTGTGGGAACCTCTTAAAATGCAGAATCATTGTGGCTGAAGTTTAAATGACAAAAAGTGTGATTCTGCGTCTACATCCTACAAACCCACACAAAATGACATGCCTCTTATATTCATAATTTCCCAACATATTACATAACATGCCGTTGTAGTGTTGAAAAGTTAATAAGTCTATTGAATCTGTTAAAAAGACTCTCCGCCCACGCTGTTAAGGCTCCACACTGAGCTGTTTTTAATGAGGTTTAGCAGCCACAGACTGTAAAGTGGCTCGTTCGCTCGCAGTCTAAGGGCTCAGTCAGCACCGAGACCACACACACACACACACAGAGCGAGATCTGGCTTCCTCTGTTCAGGCCACTGCCTCTCTCTGCTTCCTGTGTGTCTGGCAGAACGAGCGAAAACATTCACTTTCAACACACTTTCACTTCGTCTTCCTGCACGCTCTCATGTGCTGATCAAGCGTGTGACGGAGAGAGAGAGAGAGACGGAGAGAGAGGGAGGAGAGCGAGAGAGAGAGCATGGGAAAGAGGAATAAACAGAAGAGACACATCATTAATACTGAAGCAATAACAGTCATTCTGAGCTTCCAGGGAAGAGTTCAGACTGAGCAACAACCTTTTTTACATTCATTCACAAACACGTTCTCACTGCTTGAACAGCAAAACCATGAAACAGTTGTTTTGGATTATGTAGAATTATCACTTTAAACTCTGACCAGGAGACATCTGGAGTTTAAGTCTATACGTTTAAGTTTTTCTCTGTCATGGCAGGTCCAGTACGAGACAGTCTGAGGCTGTCCGTCCCTCAAGGATTCAGGGATATATGAGAGATGCAAGAGTGACGTTTGAAATGCAACATTTAGACTTAAGATCCTCTCCAGACGTGCGCTGAGACGTGAAAATACTCAAATCAGAATGATAATGTGACAAATGACTTCTAGACTCGGCTTCCTTCTACAACAACTTTACAGTAATACTGAACAACAACTGGCTTTTTCAAACTGTGATGTCACAAAATCCTGCTTGTACGACCACGAGAAACTTTCCCCTTCAGCAACAGATTGTCTAAACAGCTTCCAGGTCATTGTCATTCTGCCATTTGTTCGAGTCCGCTTGGAAGATGCTTTACACACACATGCAGATGTTTTCAGTTGTTTTCTGTACTTTGTACTTTAATAACCGTGTGGACATGATTTACTTCGTGCGGACCCTTGTGGACCCTCGCATACTCCTCGATGTGGAAAGCATAATTTGGGTTTAAGCGAGATACAAATTTGAGAGGTTTTCTTTTACATGCATTTTCTAAAAGCGTTCCTCCATAATCTCAGAACTCTACACACAGAAAAAAAACACAAAAAGGAAAACTTGAAAAACTGATCTCCTGCAAAATGAAACTTTGCATTCGCCATCTCAAAATGGTTTAAATGAAACAGACACTATGATATGAATAAACATTTCCCAGAACCGGCTGAACACTGATGTGCTCCATGTAAAACACTAATATAAATGTCTTTTATGAAGAGAGACTCATTTCACACCCAGACCCATATTTCTTACCCACAAGAAGCACTGTAGACCACACAGAACCAGAGACGCCACCGTTTTGCATGTCGGTGAGTTTCCAATATTTCAATAATTTCATAATTTTCAATAATGTGATTAAAGATCTTTTGGTATTCGTTACAAGATCTACAGAATAGTTTAGATACTCATCAGGCCTCTGTGTTTGTTCTTCTTAAAAATCTAATTCATTCTTTCAGCCATTTTGATGCAGGACATAAGCAACATATTTATAATGCATATAAATACATAAAGCACATCACAAACAGTCAAAGAAAACACCCACACACACACATCCGTGCATGGAGTCTCCTCAGACTTGTATAAACTGTGCAGGAGTACGACGGCGGCACGTGCAGCAGGGCGACGGGACCCCACACCCGGAGCTGAAATAACAGTGCAGAGAATTAAACAGACAGAAGACTATACATACGAACTACAAATATACATCCAGCAGAGTCACTGTGCGTGGCAGCGTGGTCGGTAAACAGTCAGAGGAACAATGAGAGCGGAGAGACGATCGGTCTCGTCAACCACACGGTCGTTATCACAATGAGATCCATATGACAGAGCTGTGACTGACACGTCACTCAGGATCAGCACGAAGAGGAGAGAGAAGAAAGTAACACAACATCATTTAAAGTTAATCCAGATATCAAATGATGATGTGAACTTAAAACGGGTTTTTTGTTTGGTGTCAGCTTGGCATTTGTGCACAGGAGAAGGTGTTTTCAGGTTTTTGCCTCTCAGTGTAAAGGAGGAAAAAAAGGAGGGAGAAATAAAAAAATAAAAATAAAAAAAAATATATATATATATATATATATATATATATATATATATATATATATATATATATATATATATATATATATATATATATAGAGAGAGAGAGAGAGAGAGAGAGAGGTTGAGATTTCATAGCTCTGTTCATTTTACTTTGTTTGGATTTTTTTTAAGGGAGATCAATTTCCAGCTGCGTTTGTGTCGACAAAAGCTGATTTGATGATTTTTTTTGACATCTCCAGCATGAATGTGGCAACAAAACCAGGTGTTTTTAACCTAACCAGACCAACACAACACAGAGAGGTCACAATATAAAATGGAAAATTAAAACCGAAAGCCACCTAAAGTTGCAACATAAAGACACTTAATGAAACATATCTGTGGTTTGCAGAAACACTCACAAACACATTTATTCTGGTGATTGGGTTGGGTCAAGCTAAAGAGGTCAGTTGTGACTAAATCTAACAAATATTGTGACAAGAATATGTGGTAACTTTACTTGTTTTTGTTTGGGGACATGCAAGATGAAGAAAAACAGTCCCTCACATCATTAAACCTAATGGCGACTTTAGTTTTAACCTGATTTTATGAGCTGTTTGCAGTCTGACTTTTCACTTTAGTTTGTTTATCGTCACTGTCAGCATGCTGGGAAACATTAGATAACCTAACAGATGAGGCATTTGCACGTAATTAAACTTGCTTCTCATTTTGGAGTCATCATGCATGACACAATAAAATAAAGCTAATTCACTCCCAGCTGCAAACACAGGCCTACAGTGATTCTGCGCCGAAGGGAAGTGATCGACAAACGTTACGCAAAAGTGAAAAGTGTTCAGATTGCAGCTGCGTGCGGCTGCAGGTTGGCTAACGGCATGTTGAAAAGGGAGTGACGACACAGCGGAGACATGTGAAAGACAACACAAGTTGGGTTACAGCGTTGACACACACACAGACCCCACTTACACAAACACCGTTGGGTCCTTCGCTCCTTCCTGCTCAGCGCTTCACAGGAGGACGGTCGGCCGTCTGCTTTCGCGTGAGAAGAAGAGGGAACTCGTTGTGGTGACGTTATTCTCACGCAGACAAACTGAAATAAACTCCCTTCTCTCTCTCACACTCTCCGTCGTCCTCAAGCTGCAAAAAAAAAAAGCAGAAGTGTTTTTAAAGAAGGTGTTGGTGACTCAGGGTCTGTTTGGTTAGTGCTGTCTAGCATTTCTGCAATTTATTAGTCAGTTATTATTTTTTTACCACATATATTTGTATTGTTCCCATGGATAACTGTCCGCTTCAGAAAGTGGTCAAACTCTCTAAGAACAGTGACAGTAGCTTTAAAGCTAACAGTGGCTAACTCCAGGTGGATGCTGAACATAATATTTGTTTATATTTTGCACTAAATATTGAATGATTTAACATATCGTAAACAAAGAAGAAGCGCAGCCTCATCTGTGTTGTGCATGAGCTAATGCGTCGCTGATTTTGCTAACTGGGTTAAATGCTAAACGTATGCTAATCCTTGGTTTATGAGTCATTGATACAGCTGATGCTCTGCTAATTGCCAATCAAGCTAAATGCTAAATTCATGCTAATCCCTGGCTGATGAGTCACTGTGGTAGTTTATGCCTTTGCTAATTGAGCTAAATGCTAAATTCATGCTAATCCGCACTGAGGGGGTTTAATGAGTCATATTGGGGAGAAACACACGTTGGTTAATCTGTGAGAATGAATTGAAGAAATTCCTCTGCAGCTGCTCTGCGTCTTAGTGAGTGTGTGTGTGTGTGTGTGTGTGTGTGTGGGAGAGAGTATTGGGAAATAATCACAGATTACAGACGTATGCTTGGTCAACATGAATCATATTCGATGTTAATCAGCATTCTCATCAGCTGTGACCACTGACGTAATGAAGCATACGAGCTTAGTTCGGACTCGGTCATTTTCCCAGGACTCTTTATCAAGGTTTATACGGTTCACGTACAGTCCAAGCAACTTTTATTTACAGAGCACCACAACACCTGAAAACAATATGAGAGAGGGCCGACATTGTGATGAACCTTTTTATTAATTTTATCTGCAGCTGCTCACAGCTTTACAGGGCTTCAGTGAGTAGTTTGCCCGGTCCACATATCCTGTGTGAGCAGGGCGAGGCTGCAGTGGCGCTTAAGTTTCGCCTATATATATATATTTTTTTCCTACATCATGTGTGTGTTTCTCTGCCAAAATAAATCACATGAAAATCAATTTTATTTATATAGCCCAGAATCACAATCGCATTGCCTCAGTGGCCTTTACAACAGTGAACAACAACCTCTGTCCTTAGACCCTCGATTCGACTGACACAGGAAAAAACAAGATGGAAGAAACCTCAGGAGGAGCCACAGAGGAGGGATCCCTCTCCCAGGACGGACAGACATGCAACAGGTGTCACATGTACAGAACAGAGCAACAAAATCACAGATTACAAGTTGCATCGACAGAATATCTGATAACATTTTTATAAATAAAACAGACCTGAAAATGAAATGTGGACAGTCACACTGACATCATCAATATACACAATATGTAAAGCCGGACATTTTTCCAGTGCTCTGTTATTCTTTCTCTCTCTTTCAAGGTTGGGAAAGGAAAACCACGTCATCTTCACTGGTCATTATCAAAGGCTAACTCCATGTAGAAAACAGGGCAGGCATGCAAAAATAGAAACATTCATCTCAAAGGTTTCAGGAACAAAAAGTTCCACCACATTTCAAAAGCTCATTGTCTTTTTGTTTGTTTAATAAACCATTAGTGATTTCAGTAGAGAATCAGTTTTATGAGAAAATGACATCTGAATTGGGCCTAACTGGTGAACATAGTGGAGCATTTAGCAGCTAAAGAGTCAGATACTTCCCTCATTCGTTGGTAGAGACCAAAAACAGCTAAGAGACCTTAAACTGACGGATACTTGGACTTTACATTATATGACATCTGCTGTTTGCAGCTCTCTACACATTACTCTGTGCATTAGTACTACAACGGCACGCAATCACTGAAATCAATTCTAAGTCTAAAGTCATCAGAAACTGTTGAGAGTATCTGTTGAAACATAAAAGGTTTCTGTTACTGATTAAACATTTATTTTGTTCTCCTTTTTGTCCGTATTGAATGCTGTCACACACTTGCTTTTGCAACAATGACTAAAAGCCATTTATGCAAAAAAAAGCATATTTCAACATGAGCTTGAGTAAAGATGCGTGAGAACAATTTTACTTTTGAAAAGTCAAAACTTCAACAAAACACTTGGAAAGCAGAATTGAGTTAAAGTGTGAATGATGCCTGCTCGTACGCATGTGTGCACAGGTAAAGTTCTGATTCACTGTTTCTCTCAACTCCACTCCGAAGTCTGTAAGTCAGATCCGGGCTGACTGGTACTGAAGGATATTTTCAGCCACCTCTTTGCGGATTAACGCCACAACAGTCCATCGATGAGCCATGTGAGAGTGTTTTAACTCCTCACCACCTCGTGCGTATTGGTGTCTGTTTTGTCATCTGCATTTTTTAAGAAGTCGCACAAAAAGGAACTAAGACAGTATTGCGCACACCACATGCCAATCACTCACTGCTTTCTCCTTTTTCGGCCTCTGCAGGCCTCCTCGGCTGTTGTGGTTGCCAGATCTGAGGGGAAAATCCCCCTTAAACGCAACCAGGCCGTTGATGGTAAAATGGCTACCAGACCGGAGAAAAAGGGAAGACTTGGAGGAGAGGAAGCGACGTGAAGCTCTTTGATGGCGGTGTCGAGGACCGTCTCTGCGTGTGGCATGTATATGTCTGTGTGTGTGTGTGTGTGTGTGTGTGTGTGTGTGTGCGTGTGTGCATCAGTGTGGGTGAACGTGACTGTGCTGCATATATGTGTGTCTGCACGCCTTGTTGTCTGTCATTCCGCCCGTGAGCAACCACTGTTTACATACACAAGGCTGAGCAGGGGTGGCACTGTGTGTGAGTGTGTGTATATGTGTGCGAGTGTGGAGGCAGGGGTGTTAGCAGTCTTTGGGTTTCAGTGGTTAACCCCTAAACTTTTTATTTTTTGGAGGAGTTGGGGATTGGTGGGGGGGCATTCGAGCATCAGCACTGGTGTGTGGGCACGTTATGTTCTTTATGGGCCAGGAACAATCAGGAGGGGAGGAAGTGAAGGGTAGGGGGTGGGAGGAGAGCGGGTAAGGAAGTAACTGCCCCCCTATTACCCAACATATAGCCCAACATAGACCCCCCTCATCCCCAAAATCCCCCTCCCAAAAACACCCTAACACCACCACCGGAGGGAGGAGAGGAGGCTGCTGGACCACAGACCACCCAGAGAGATGGAGACAGACGGAGATACAGACACAAAGACAGACAGACATTTAAGACACTAGATAGACAGACAGCCAGGGGGACGGAGAGCAAGCTGAAATAATTAAGAGAAATTAGAAAGTAAAGAGAGAAAGATTAGATTAAGGGAAGAGAGAAACAAGATGTTGAAAAGAAAGTGACGGACAGAGTAAGACAATAAAAAAGAGGAAACAAGAAGAAAATAATGAAAAGAAGCTGAGAAGGAAAAGCTTTTCGAACAATAAAACCATTATAGAATTAAAAAAAAGATTTGTGTATTATTTCATCGGTGGACAATCATCACGGTGCTCAAAGTGACAAAGAAAGTGAAACAAAGACAGACGAGACGAGATGAGAGAAGGGATGAGTGACAGAAAAAACAATGAACCTCATGAAAGATGTTTTCATATTGTAACGCTGCAAACTCTTTTTCTGTGAGGCACTGATCTGTCCATTTGGATTCAACAGACTCTCTTGCATATACTTCGTCGTAAATAGCTTGTTTCAACTTCAGGAATGGGCCTGCACAGGGACAGCAACCATGTGGGGGGTTTAATACTACAGTGAGCATCGCTGGTGAATCTTCGTAGCTGCGTCTAATGACAGACGAGTATGGAGAGGAGACATCAGCCACTCATAAGTCTCAAAGGTCAACTTGATCATCAAGCGAGGGCCGAGGTGGCGCTCGTCACAGCCCCGTGCTTGCAGAAACACATTTGTGACTAATTAAACATCATAGATGACTTCCATTTCTCGCTCTTTATCAGTCTTTTGCTATCTTATTTTATCTCCTTCCTCTAAAAACAAAGCTAACAAAAAAACCCCAGAAGTATGTGATTACCTATTTGGACATTGATGGTAGAAGCTTCAAGCTTTTTTGTCACCCCTAGAGATATGTGTTGGCTTAACTGATGACCCCAAATTGCCATATACAGCTACCTATCCTGATCCTGATCCTGATCCTGATCCTGTCACCTAAGAGTACAAAAAAAACAACTTGACATTGGACCACCATCCGGTCATCACGGAGCCGTACTGCAGCAGAAGTTAAGAAAAAAAATGTTTAACATGAAGTAAGATGCTAAAAAGTCCCACCAAAGCACAGCAGGCCATGACTTAAATTGAAGGCAGTGTCGGGGATGTGAGAGGCATCATGATAGACAAGACTACATTTCATTACAGGTGTCGTTACAAGAAATCAATTTTTAATGCTGAAAACGATTGTTCATCAAAAATGTGTCAGAACAAGACGGGTAATTCAGGAATATTTTGACATTGGATCTGTTATAAATATTGCAGAGTAAGTTATATTTTATTAGTTAGTTTTTTTTGTTGAGGTCAGTGTCATATTTCAACTCCAAATTCATTCAATATCAGGCATTATGACTCTCACACTGGGGTTCTCCCTCAGTGGAGAGAGGCAGACTGTCTGTTCGTGACTCGTAACAGGTCTGGACCACTTGTGAATATTGTTAGTGCCAAAAAAAAAAAAACTGAGTGGCGCCTGCTGAGTGAAAAGCATTAAAAACAAAGATAGCGTGTAGAAACATTGAATTAATATATTATAAAAGAAAAAAAGATGTAAGGAATTGAATAAGAAGCGAGACAAAGAGACAGCAGAAAGAAGTTAGACAGAAAGACGGGCTGTCAGGTTGGATAGGGAGATCCATGTGCTGCTGGTCCCAGGAGGAAAAAACCCTCTGTGCTGTTGTCTTTTATTTCAAACATGTTCACAAACAATAGAGGTCTGTCTGTCCATGAGGCCTGTTTCCATTCTCTGCTCGTTCTGGACAAGAGCTGCACTTCAGAGAAGAGACAGCACTTGAGGAAGGAGGAAGGGACGAGCTCAGGACCTCATTTATCCTCATGATTTCTCTCACATCGTACAATAAAAAAGGCATTAAAGGGCCACTTCACGGTTTAACCCGTACGCATACTCCTCCACTGCCACCTCCTGCCACCTCCTGCCAGCAAGAGTAATTATTAATCATCATAACATTATATTTTAGGACTCAATAATTCAAAGAAATCTTCTTTGGTTTTGCAGTTTTATAGTGTATCTGCATGTAGGCTAATGGTGTGTTTGCATGCAGGCTTTTCGGCTATTCACACTCGTGTTCATGTGAGGGTAAACTATCCCTGTCGGCTGTTGTAACACTGTATCTGGAGTGAATATACATGACTATTGTCTCTGTATGTCTCGAAACTGTATGCACTGTATGGATGTGTGTATATATGGTTGTATGTGGGTAGATGACAGAGTTTTGTGTTCACCACATCAGTGTTAGCAGTGTGTGTGTGTGGTTTCCTCCACTTCACCGCTGCCTCCTCCACTCAGCCTCATCGCTCGTATGTTTTCTCTCTCTCTCACTCTGTCATCGTTAACATCGTTAAAGCTGTTTTTACAGGACGGATTTTATCACGTCAACGGATCACTGGATAGTCTAAACTGTTGAAACAGACCTGCTAGCGTTTTTTTTTAGGCAGTTCACCGGAAGTTGTGTTTGTATATGTATATGCATGCCTGTGTTCTGGCGACGATACGTTGTCGACGTATTTCCTGGCATCAATGGGACCCAGCTCTCCAGAAACGTAGACGTTTGATAACACCCCTCAGGTAGGTACATCACAGGTGCTACACCTTCACTGCTATGCTACTCTCTGCGTTACGAATGCAACACCAATTCAAATTATCTTCAAACCATCAATATAGATGCTGTTGTTTTGAATAGGCAATTCAAGTTGCAAAAAAATATGCAACGCAAAATAAGTTTATTAAGTCACCCACTATAGTAAAATCAAGTTTCGTCATGGTAGCGAGATGGTGTTAGCAATGTAAACCGTAAAGTCTCCCACTGGTTTGTGGACTACCAGTTTAAGGGCCCATACACACATATGCAAAATCATCAGTGGTGAATATTCAAATAAAACATTTGCATCTTGGCTTCACGTGGAGTTTACCATTGGTGAACCGCAGCCACAACCAATAGCAAAGGTGTGTGTGTGTGTGTGTGTGTGTGTCTGTCCAAGCTTCGAGTTTGAGTACGAGAGGCTGTCCTAATCTTATCTCACTGACAAGTTAGCCAGCATAAAGCATACCCTGCTTAATCATCTATTTTGCTCTAAAGGTGACTATAATTTACTTAATGAACATCATGTTGTATTAAAGAACACTTGAAACTAGCAGATGAGACCATAAACTCATAAGAAAACTGTTTACTGAGGTAATAAATCAAGAGAAAAGTAGGCTCATTTTCTCATAAGCTTACATACAATCCGACTTTATGCAACATCCATGTGCTTTGCCAGTATTTTATACAGGCGATGCCGTTCAGATGGATCATGATGGACAGTAAACACGGGATTTATCATGTTTATCGTGTAAATGATGATCACAAGGTGTTGCATGTTTGTTGTTATGTGTTCTTGTGTTTTGTGATCAAAACTTGGCACTGTCTCCTTTAGTTGATCCTTGTGCAATGCACAAAACGTAGCCAGGGAAGATCAGAGGAGAGGAAGTTTTGGCAAAGAGTAAAAGATGAAAAGAGCAGAGTGAAGATGGAGATGATTATCATAGCTTTCAGACCCAGGGGGGGTAAGTCCATAGATCTGTCGATTTTCTCAGGGGATTTCAAGAAAAAGTAGGGAACTTTACAACTGAGTCACAAAAGAGGAATAAGGTGGAACGTGTTTAATAAACATTTTTTGTTAGATTGTTTCCAGATGGAAAAAAATCAACACTGACCAACTGGAAAGAAATCATATTTTTAGGCAATAGAAACAAGTCATGGAAAAACTCTCAGTCCTCATCTCTATCTGTTAACACCGTCTTCTCCTAACTTTCCTCTCACTCTTTCCTGTCTCACAGAAAAGCAGAAATACTTTTTTTGGAGGAAGCAAGGAGGAAGGGGAGAGGTGGAAAGTCCCTAAATGGATCCAGGTCAGTTACTTCCACATGTCCATCTGTCTGCTTGTCTGACTCACGCTGCTATCATACAGACGAGACACCAGTCAGGTGATACGCACCGCCAGTCAAATACATGCAAGAAAGCAATAGTTATGAAGTGAAAAATGATTAGTATTTACTAGAAATGGTCAGACTAGGTACCTGTAGCATCTTGCTAGTACATCCACCCTTAATATTACTTGGTTCTGTCATTCACTTGCATGATAGTTTTCACGCACTGCTGTTATGCTGATGATACCCAACTATTCATGCCATTTCTCCGATCTGGCATTCAGAAAGGGCCGTGCATTGCTACCTGGCAGATATCAAGAAGTGTATGTAAGGGCACAACTTGCAGTTCAACCTGGGTGATACTGAGCTTGTGTTTCTTCAGGGAAATGGATGTTGCCTTTTGCTGAGACCAGTTGAGGCAATGCCAAGCTGGACAACATTGAGCCTGGATTTGAACCTGGATGAGGAACTGTTTTTCTAAGAAAGTAGTAACTAGTTCTACTAGGTCCATTAGCAACATCAGGGGACTCATAAATGGACTTGTGATCAGTTTGGATCTCTGTGACCTTGTTCAATGCACCAGCAACACACTCCCAAGCTGCTTATTCGGACCTTGTTTGTTGATCTCATCTTCCAAAAAGTTTGAATTTCTCTCTTGGCCCATGGCTATTTCTAAGTTGGGGAGTTGGGAATGAGACTCAAGACTTTTTAAGACTTAGTTCATATTTTTTATAAATGAGGGCACAGGAGTATTTGCCTTTTACAAACATGATATATCCGACTTGGACGACTGAAACTTCCTCTTTCCCGAAGGCCATGCATCTGCCACCAGACCTGTGCAGCAAGTCCAGAATGCTGCTGACAATCTGGTGTTCAACATCCAGATGTTTTCCTGCCTGCCCTGCCTCTCCATTGACTAAACTAGCTCCTGGTTGCGGTTCACATGCACTTAAAGTCTCTGGTGCTGATCTACAGGAAGGTAAAGGGAACTACTCCTTACTGCCTGGTAACCATGGTGAAACTCTACAATCTGGGGACCCTGGTTGCTAACATTGATCATTGAGTGTCAGCAAAATACCTTTTCAGATTAGACCTTGACACCACATGCTGGCACTTATATCTCCTTTTCAACTCACATTGCTCTTCAAGTAAAATTTCAAGATAATAAGCAGACTTTCCAGGTCAGAAGATATGGAGGATGTGTCCAGATAATTATTTAATTGATACCAGTTTTGTGAAGTGGAAAAAATGATTCGCTGCCGGTGTGACACATTTGCTTTGTTCACAACACACCCACTCAGTGAGAAGCTGCAGCAGCTGTGGATTTAAAAAGTTAAAAAGAAAACAATGTGCATTTCATTTTTTTTATATACTGTATATATATATATATATATATTGTCTGGGGATAAATTGACAGTGTAGCACTGTTTAACACAGATTATTGTCATTTGTAGCCTCGGTCAACTAATGCATGTTTCTAGATAGGCTTTAAAAATACATCCATTTGAATCACTCACTAAATGAGCCTCTTCAACTGAATCAGGACTTCCTCCTTTAATATGACTGATTTATATATTTTTTTACCATTAGCCGAAAAACATCTTGCAGAAGTGATCGGCTGTGGTTTTGGGTTGTTCAGATTTCTTGTAAGTTGTTGGTAGGAGTCAGTTGCACCCACACATTATGTTTGGTGTGTGTGTGTGAGTGTGTGTGTGTGTGTGTGCACTTCAACCCCTGAAATGTATGTTCTGTGCATGTGTGTAGACTTGTTTTGTGTTTGTAGATGTGCATTATGTGTGAGTTCTTGTGTGCAGATCAGGTTATGGGTGTGTTTCTCTTATCCCGTGTGTGTGTGTGTGTATGTGTGTGCGTATGTGCGCAGACATGTGTTTGTCTGTGGTTTTTCTGACTGTGTGGGCTTCGCTCTGCTGCAAGTGATTGTTGCACATGATCTATGATGGCAACATCAACCTCGCCTCTCTCTCTCTTTGTGTCTTTCTCTCTCTCTCATTAAGGGTTGCGTTTGTTTCAGGTACTCTTTAATTTTGGTCGTGCTTTTACTTACCAGCTCTGATCCAACCAGAACATTTTCTCCTGTTTTCTGAACAATATGTGATGAAGTGCTCACTTCTGCCTTTATTTCTCCCAATTAGCAAAAAAAAAAACCCTGGAAGAATCAAAGACAATCATGTAAGATGACTTTCATAAGCGTTATGTATTTCACAGCATCTAAGAAGATGATACTTAAACTAAAATAACCGAGTGTAAAACAAGGTCAGTAAATTTGAAAGTGGCCGCTACATGGACAGAAAAGAAAGAGAGAAAAGAGTCGGAGTACACAGCAACCAAAGACGGGGTGTTACAACAACTTGGTGGCCACTTTGTTCAAGTAGGCGGAGGCCAACATGGCGGCAGTGGGCGCTGTGTGTTTTTGATGTCTCGTGGCGAGAAGTTGATGCTGCGCTCAGTCGTCAGCTGTGGTCCCAGTCAGACATAATTAAAAAAGACATGTCGAGTGAAGATGATGCCTCTGATCCTGATGGGTAGAAAGTGTCTGTGTGTGTCACATGTCATCTGGACATTTGTTGTGATTATTCGGGCCCAGAATTAATTTGCTATTCGCAAACTGTCTTTTCTTAAAATGTGTTTTATTGTTTCTTTCAATCCGGCAGAAAATGGTTGTTTAAAGAGCTTAGATTTGCTTCCAGTGAGAGTAAAAATGATGTTCAATACTTTGATTTAGTTATTTGATATCAAACTGGGCTCCTCACAAAGTAGATTTTGAGAATAATACTTAATTTATGCTTCAGAACTGAGATCACATTCACAGCTCGATGGCTTTATTTTGTTGCATGATGTTAAACTTTGCTAATGTAAGAAAAAAAAAATTCTGTGGTATGCAATTCATATGTGTCAATGTAATGACTTTTTTCATTCATACACATCTGCTGGCACTCACAACAAAGTCATGTCCTTCACAGATTTTTCCTCATGCTGACTTCAGACTACACAATATACTGTAAGCCTGATAACAGCCCGACAAATCACATGATGTGAGTCATAGTTGAGGACAGTTGACGCCACATCTGGGACGTCCAAACAAAAATATTTGTTTTGCCTTCCATGAAAAATTGCATGACATGCTCCAAACGTTGACCACCAGGAGAACAGAGCCGTCATCGTGCATTTACAGACCCCCCCCAAAAAACAAAAAAAAACTGCTTTGTTTCTTTACGTTGTTGTCCCCTGGCACCTTCTCCCCGACAACATCAAAGATCGGTCAGGGACAAACATGAATTCCCTCACGCCTCCTGGCCAAGTGATAGCAAGAACTTCTGGCTCGGTAAGTGACCATCTTGACAAACAAAAACAATCTTGTAGTCTGAATTCGGCATTAAACCTGCTAAAGTTTTGTCAACTCATCTGATTTCATGTGACGAAAAATTTAATTTGGATGTTGATTACAGATTTCTAGAGGTCTTGCTGCCTGCACAGTGTGTGGTATGATTTTGTGTGTGTGTGTGTGTGTGTGTGTGTGCGCGTGCGTGCATCAGCCTGTCTTTGCCTGTCCGTCTTTCAGTCTGTATCTGTTTTTCCTCTCTTGTGTTTGTAACGGTGACACACACCTACTCAGGGTGTGTTAATGTGTGTTTTCTAGTCTGTCTGTTCTTGCTCATTTCATTTCTTTCTACTGTACGTGTGTGTGTGTTTGTCAGTGTGTGTGTGTGTGTGTGTGTGTTTGTCAGTGCGGAGGCTGAGAGCAGGTTATTAGTGCCAAAATCCCTCTTGCTTTCGATTGTGTCTGTCTGAGCGTGACTCATCCCGTGGCTCTATACGTGGCTAATCGCTGCGGCATTAAACCTGATTAGTCCTCATTGTTTCTCAGGTTGGGTAACAGACAGTGGTTTTGATAGGGAAAGGAGAGGCAGTGAGCCAGACAGTCATTATGGTCAGAAAAATGCAAATTATTACATTGTCTGACTCATATCTTCATGTCTCAAGACTTATTTCAATGCCAAATCGACACTCGGCTGATGGCAGGTGAAAAAACGAAACCCAGCCCTAATGGAGACTCGATTCTTTCTGTTTTTAAACCACGACAACTGGTTGTAATTGTTTTCTGGGTCTACAAGTGTAACATTCATCTTCCCGTGGTCATTTTTTCACAATAGAAATAATTTCAAATATCAGTCTCGAGGCGTCATTTTGTGCTGATTAGGGGAAAGTCTTAAAAGAAGTAGAGAAAGCAACGTCTGTCAAAAAATCTGACGAACTCAACCTTTAAAAACGTTGGCTGTATGTCCAAAGGCTTGAAACTCAAGTCAAATTTTCGTCAAAATTCAAAAATGGCTGGTTTTTGTCAGAATTAAATGGCCGCCTGAGCTGATTGTTGAGTATTGTTGAAGGAAAATAGTCTGTTGTCTCTCCTCTCTCAGTTAAAGCAACATTATGTAGAATGTGTGTGCATTTTGTGTGACTTGGCTTCCCCCACAGTTCCTGAGTGCAGCACCACTCCCATAAATGGGTCAGTCCATCCCAACTTACCTAAAATCCAGAACCTTTCTGAGTTGATGAGGCTCAGAGCTAAATTTCAGCATTATTGTGATTTTGTACTCTGAGAGCCAAACTTAAAAAAAATATCTGAACTAAAAAAAGTATTCAACATGATGTTTTTTAACCAGGATGCCCTAGGTTATTGGTATGGAAAGACCCAAATACAAATGGCAGGCCTGTAACAGACGTTCTGTAGGTGCTAACTACAAACAAAACTCATTATGTCATAACACTATATCATGTGTTGAAAAGTTGTTTCTTGAAGTAGACCTGTCTGTAACACTGTGATCCTGCTCCTCACAGGAGTTACATAGTGCAGAAACAAGTGACAGGGGGGCGGAGGAGACACCATCCACCTGATTACAAGACACCGAACCATCAACATGATTTTGAAGCTGTTATTTTAAGGTTTAAGTTGCATGATGTCGTTTTAAGGTTTTGCCTATTTGGTTAAAAATGAAGCTTTTATTACGCAACATGAAACCTCACGGTGAAGTTGGAAGAAAGTAAGAAAAAGAAAGTCAAGTCTTCTCGTGATGTTGGGTGATGCAAATGTGGGATATCCCCCCGTTATTCTGATTCACGTCAAACTTAACTCTACCTCGAGATGATGGACAGGATTTTAACACACGATGCTTCTGAGAGGATTACAGGCATTCGTTAAAAGAAAAACTCTCTTGAAGATGTGCAGCGGTGCATCAGCAGCTCGGGGGTTTGTTTGTGTTTTCAGATTGGATGCTGTTTTTCGTCTCTTATAGCAACGGCAGGGATTTGATTGGGTAGATGAAGAAGCTGGAATCTACCTGTAGTGAACCTGTGAGGAAAACCCACAGCGTAGTTTTGGCTTCCAGAGGATTAACTCGACCTTCCACACCCATCTCAGAGCAGGGATCACCCTCGACATCACTCAGGATTGTGCGGGGGAGTGCGTCTGTGTCTGGTCTGTCTGCTTTAAACTGTCTGTTGTCAACTGAGGTTATTAAAAAAAAATATGAATTTGGGATTAATTAATCACGTATTTGTTTATTGTGTCATCTGTGTCTGACATCTTGGGCCACAAGACTTGAGTGGTTGAGTGTTCATACACGGTGTTTAATGATTCGGACAAATGTGAAACACGGAAGAAGTACTAGAAGTAAAATTAATCTTTGCGTCTTTACTTTCGGCGTATTTATTCATGTATTTGTCTGTCCTTTTTTCTACCTCCTCCTCCCTTGCTTTCTTTCCTAATGTCATACTTCCTTTTCTCTTTCCTCCCTCTCTCGTTTCTTTCAACCCCCACTTCCCTCTCTCTTTCTCCGTCTGTCTGTGTTGTGTCTTCCTGGTTTCGTCCTTTCATCCGTCAGAGGGACGAGGAGGAGGAGGAAGAGGACGAAGGGTCGTTTGAAGTTGGCGTCCGTCCCAAAAGTCAGTGGGCACACCTGGAGGCCAAATTGGCGGTGTTGTCCTCCGGGGACACAAACACACACTCTAATACACGCACACTCTCACACACAGACACACACTGAAAGTCCCCTACACATTTTCTAACACACACACACACACACACACACACACACACACACACACACACACTTCCATCCTCACATCAAAGCGTCATGACTACAGGGCTCGGAAAGACTAAATACCGTTTACCTTCAACTCTACTGACTGATCGACTTCCTCTTCACTCACACACCACTGGAACACAGACACACACACACACACACACACACACACACACACACACACACACACACACACACACACAGACAAATCACAAATAAAACTTTTTTCAACTGAATGACCCCCTTCCAGTGATCTCCTGTGTGTGTGTGTGTGTGGTTGTGTGTTTGTGTGTTGACATTTGTCTCTGTGTCATCTTAAACATATTCACAGCGAGGTGTCCAGTTCCTCAGGTCAGAAGTCACTGTGTGGGTGTTGTGTACGGCTATACCATGACTCCCCCAACAGCGCTCAGCTTACCTGTGCTGTGTGTGTGTGTGTGTGTGTGTGTGTGTGTGTGTGTGTGATCCTCCTCTTCGCAAACACTTTCCTTGTCCTGCTTTTTGCAGAAATTTGCACTCAACTTGATCAGACGTGTAATAAAACCCAATAATGTAATGGTTTGACCGATTGTTTTAAAACTGGTAATGTAATACTTTTGATGGATAATGTCCCATCAGACCTTTATTTTGAAATTATTGTTTTTTTCTTCCTGCTTTTTTCTCCTCATGCTCATCACAGACCATGTTAATTGTCATATTATATGCTGTGTAGCACAATGAGTTGATTCTCTCTCTGTGTTACATCTTGCTGCATTGTCCAGTAGAAGCTGCAGTAAGCACTGTCGTCATTTTAGCTAACTTCCTGTCCATTTTGCATAAACACGGACCAGTTCTCTGTCCTGATTGGATAAAGTGGGCAGAGATACGAGAAAAATTATTTTCTCTTTTACTGCATGAGCTGGTTGATGAAAGACACTTTATAATATTGATTACTGTTGGAAAATGGAGCTATTTAACAAATATTTTAATAAGAAAAATATCACCTACAGCAGCTTTAAGTGTGTTTATTGTAGTGCTGTAATACTGATAAAGACTCTGTCCTTTCCTCGCTTATTTTAGCTAGCTTGCCCTTTATAACTGTGAACACAGTTGAACAGAGGTTGTTGATATTAGAGATAAATCCTGAACTTTATAGTCCAAAATGTCATAAGGGCACTGAAAGAGTAACTTCACTGGGAATTTAATTATGAATTACCCCAAGCATCTTTCTCTGCATTATGTTCTTTCAATGTTTTCATAGTAGATTTTGACAGATATATTAGTAAACAGCAGATATATTGTCCAACATGCATAATATAAGTTTAGCTTACACATGCGATGACCACAGTTATTGTTGCTGCTCCACATGAACAATAGTCGGTCTGTGAATATTCGCTGTGTTTGTGTTTATGTCTGCTGTCGTACAGTGAAGTCCTGTCTGCTCTACTGTGCAGGAGAGATCAGTTACAGTTCATCCTGCAGCTACTGTGTCAGACCTCTTTGTATCACAAGCCAGAAATGTGTCAGTGTGTCAGTCAGCCAGGTCACATGACACGGACCCACTGAACCTGCAGAGAGACTCTGATTCGGATATCATAAAATAAAAAAATAAAACTGAAAATGATGTCACAGTGAGGAAAGGAAGCAGTTTAATAGTGACTCAACTGGCAGCGGTCATCAGTGGGCTCTCACAGGGTTTCACCACGGCATCACAAGTTCAAATGTAACTCATGACCTCTGTCACATGTCACCCCTCGCTCTGTTTCCCATCATCCAGCTCTCCCTCACCATATAAAGACTTTGTGTGAGAAGATTTCTAGGAAGTGTGATCTGCACCGTTTACATTGTGCTTTGCATAAAAAACAATGAAAATGTACAGTATGCATCATATGTAAATGCTCCAGTTCAAACATACAGTATCTTGTTTTTATTTATTGTCAGTGAATACTGTGGAAAAAATAATAATAAATATAATAGATCCTAATACACACGCATCCAAAGCCTGATAAACCTCTTTAGAGCTCCATGAGCAACAGACATGCTCCTCTGTTACCATGAATGTTAATAACTACTGGGATAGTAAGTGGAGCTGTAAAGTTAGCTCAAGTAGCCCATGACACCACCCACGTATCTTCATTAATATCAATTACCCAATAAAGACAGTGAGTTTGTAATTATTCATGTTAAGGCTATGCATCTTGGGTTTTATTTACAACTGATTGTTTTGTTGTTTTGTATTTTGTTGTTGTCCATTGGCAAAAGTTCCTATCATGTTTCAAGCAAGCTGTGATACTAAAAGGTGAAGTGAAAATACTGCACACCACTAACTGGTCAGAGAGGATCATCAGTTACACAACACAGAGCAACCAGTTGTCTTGTCATCTGCACATCTTTTTTTATTTTGGTCGTCGTCTTCTCTGAAACAAGATTTTGTCACCGCGCTGTGACAAACAGCCACTAACCGAGAAGAAATGCCATCCGGTAATTCAGAATTTTCCATTGCTCCTGTGTGCTGAAGATGAAGTCACGGCACGTTTTTATGCTAGTTCAGTCTTTCTGTGTCGCCCCTGCAGCTGCACACATCCTTTGTTGGGAATCACCAGAACACCAAATCTCCATTAATCCACATTTGAAAATAGTCCCAAACAAATGCATTATTTACTCCATTTACGCCTTTTCCCAAGAGATAAAACTTTATATTTGTAACTTGTGTTTAAAGGTTTACATGTTCAGAATGAAAGGGTTTGGGGAAGCAAAGCTGCAAAAAGTACGTTGATGAGTGAACTGATCAGTTCACAGGCATAACAGACTGATGCAGACCTCCAACATGGCTGCCAGAGGGGACGTTACATCACATGAAAGGAGAAAAATAAAGTGGTATACTCTACTTTTCTTCAAGTGAGTCACATGTTGAGGTTTTGTTTCAAGTGTTGGAGTGTGAATTCCCTACAGTGTCATGAGACAAATCTCTCTGACCTTACACGGGATGTTTGTGTCTGTCAGGTGTTTTTTCTCACACACACACACACACACACACACACACACACACACACACACACACACACACACACACTGAGAGCAGACAGTGCTGTAGGAAATGCTTGGCTCACGGCTTTTTATTTTGAAAACATGTTGACATTCCCCCCCCCAGCCAATCAGAGTGCAGGTCTGTCACACACAGGCAAGCTGTTGCGTGCAGTAGTCACACACACACACACACACACACACACACACACACACACACACACACACACTAACGTACATAATGTACAGACGTAAGACAATATACACATACACACCTAGCTGACCCAGACAGAAATGCTTCAAGCCATCCCAACAATTAGCACTAACACACCTGCAACTCTCTCTCTCTTACACACACACACACACACACACACACACACACACACACACACTCATTTAAATCATTAGTGAGCCACAGGTTGTTCCCAGAAATCAGACCAATCACACAGAGATGACAGGTGAGACCCTCGGGACTCACAACACATATGTGCTAAAACTGAACTGCGACAGACTGTAATACAGTATAATTCATTTTAAACACATCTGAATCTACAGTTTGCCCTCGCATGACTTTCTCAAGCTGCTAATTATCACAGTTAATCACACTATTTTCCTTTTTCTTTTTCTTTTTTTTTTCATTGATTCATCAGTACAGTAATGTTCCTCTTGAAAAGGAAAAGGAAAGAAGAGTAATAATTACCAGTAACATCAGCTGCAGAGATGTTTTCATCTCCTTCAAAAAGACCAAAACACAGCCGTGTGCATCACAATAGCCACGCCTGTTTCCTGTGTAAACCCACACACCACTGATGACACATGGCTGGACGGGTGAAAATAGGACACTGGTCTATTTTTCCAGACGTTCCAGATATGCAACTAATTTTTCAAGTGCACTCCCTCATTTGGCTTGAAAGTACAACATGTAGGTCTTAGGTGTGGACCTGAAGAAGGTCTTTACATTGTAATGACCTGGGACCTGTGCACATGTGGTGTCATTTCAAAAGTCTGAATTCAGAGACATTAAAACTTGTGATTTGCTTCACGCTCCAAAAGACTTTGGGCTCATTTGCACGTGTGCACATGAGAAGCAGCGTTCAGTTATTATGAACCACATATCTGGAACAAACTGCCAGAAAACTGCAGGTCTGCTCCGACTCTCAGCTCTTTTAAATCAGGAGACCTGAAGGCCTTTCACTGAAGCAATGTCAAGGCTTTGAACTGCACTGTGACTTTTATTTTCTAGTCTTGTTTCTTTTTAGCTCACTTCCTATTTCTTAACTTGTTTTCTTGATGTCTTCCTAATTGTTTTAAATGTATTTTAAATGCTTTAATTTCTTTTCATGTCATTTTTATGCGCCTGTAAAGCACTTTGAGTTACCTTGTGTCTGAATTGTGCTGTACTAATAAACTTGCCTTGTCATGAGATTTAAAACACTTTAATTTCCACTTTTCTTCATTAGTTATGTCACAAATCTGATTGCGATCCGTCATAGTTTTCCTGGGTTGCATGCAAAACAGTGTCGGCCCTACTCGAGAAGAATAACCTGTACAGTACACACAATAACACTTTAACAAGGTAGCAAACGAGTGGATGCACTACAAGTGAGATGAAAGCTGTTTCTTTAAAGTCTTTAAAGGCTCTCAGTCATGCAACTCTTGTGTATAATGTGTATTAAAATCTCCGGAGCCATCATCGACCTGTCACTTTATACTTCACATTGTTGAAAATACAGGCCACCCAAAGCGTGGTTCATCTAATCAGCCTCATTAAGTTTAATATTATTATTATAACTTATTATCTCTTCTGCACAAAGATTATTAGATCAGTTAAATGATCCATGAAGGAGCCAGTTCCAACTTATTTGAAACCTCACACAACCACAAAAATACTTAGACGAGCACTCCTTGCCAACCTGTATGTGTGTGTCTGTGTGTGTGTTTGTGTGTTTGTATCCACCCACTACAAGGGACAATCCGACTCTACCTGTATTACAGGGAGCATTGTGTGTCTCGCTCATAACAAACAGTCATTTGACAATGTTATGTAAGTGTCTGGCCCTGCTGGCTCATGAAATCATCTTAGATTGTCTACCTATTCTAGTGTTCCTCTTCTGTCCTCTGATTTCTGATTCTTATCTTATCGCTTATTATTTTTTTTAAAGCTTATTAGACGTGTGCATCGATGTTTTTCCCTCCTTTTTTCTGTGTGAGAGTAGCCGCAGGTGGTCAGCAACAAGAGCTGACATCGTTGCTGTTGATCGTACATAAACATCGCAGGTCGTACTGGTGAATGAGTTGTTTCTAGGGAAATTAATTACCGCTGAGCCTCAGGGCCCAGACACGCCAACCCAATGTCAAAGAAACTTGCGGTGATGAATGATGACTGTGCTGCCTCACGTCACCTGCATCCTGACAACTCTCGCTAATAATAGCCTCTTCTAATTAAGATTACGTCTGATAAAAAGTTGCAAATGGCACTGAAGTATGGATAAAAAAACTGATTTAAAATTTTATTTCAGTGTTTATGTATTTATTCATTTTTATTAAAATAAAAACAAACATGTGGGACATTAGTGTCGATGTGTGGGGAAAAGTATTTCAGTGGTTTCACCAGAAAGCATCTGTTAATGTAAATGTTCCTTTTTAAATATCTAAATCTGAAGTAAAGACAAATATTAAAATGAAATATAAGCTATAAATATAAAATTGAGTATAAATACAGAAATATAAATGTAGATGCTAAAATATAAAAAACACAGTCTGCCTAGTGTTTTCTATCCATTTAACCGGCCGTGCCGATGCACATCATGGCCGATTCCACACGCTCATTCGGCTGAAAAGCTGCTGACAAGGGCTGACCAGTGCTCACTGACGACCCGGACTCTGGTCGGCCCTGGTGTGTCAGGGCCCTTACGGCTACACCAGCTACAAACAGGCCACAGCAAACGTACTGAAGCCTTTCAGTTGCCAACAAACAAGAAAGGACGCAGCCTGAACCCTGAGCAGTCGTACACTGAGCTTATAGTTGGTTTAATTGAGCAATAACATGAAGATGGAAACCAAACCAAAACACATCGGGGATGAGGGATATCATTAATTATCCATCATCGGCTTCAAGAAAGAGTTGATAACCAATGACAACCTGTGAAGCAAAAGTGTATCTTTTCCCTCCTGCTTCCAGTCTTTATATTAAACTGCTCCTGATGGAAACATGACACCACTTTATCTACAGTTCAACTCTTAATGTTGTTTCTGTTTGCAGGAGTCACTCAACGTTGTTTCAGATCGTGGCCACATTGAGAAAATAAAATCAACACTCTTGCTGACAATAATCTGATTACAAAATAAGCAATTACAAATTGAGCAACATGTAGTTTGCGTGATGTCTTTGTGATTGTGTTACTTATCTTGACATGTGTGTGTGACTCTGTGCATGTGTGTCACATCCAGCTGTGTAGCAGCAGTGAGTTATGTCCATCTCTGCTGGGTTGAGTGTCAGCATGTGTCCTTGGTGCAGATGAGTTGTGTGAAAAGGGGGGATTTCAGCCCAATCCTGCACATGACTGGCAACCCTTAAATCACTCAGCACTTTTGGCCCCGTGGGGGGTCATGGCAAGACCAGGGCTGCCAGATGAGATGAAGCCCCACTCTCTCTATCCGTCTCTCTTTATCAGTGTCTGATTACACAGAGGGGTGAGGGAGAGGAAGGGAGGGGAGGGAAAATGAGATGAATAGAAAAAATAGAGGAGGAGGAAATGAAAATAAAAAAAGAGAGAGCGATGGGTGTGAGAAAGAATGAAGAGAGCAGGTGGGATCCATGAAAATAAAGAAAATTGGCAAAGAGTAAAGAAAAGGAGGTCGGTGGAGGGAAAAGGGGAGAGGAGGATGGAGGAGGGAAGGGAGGAAGGAATAAATAAGAAAGAGGGATGGTGAAAATATGACGGAGGGGTGACGGGAAAGAGGTAAATGAAAAAGGAAAAGGATGGCGTGAAGGAGGAAGAGGAGGTGTAGAGAAATATCGGAAGACTGATTACAGAAGAGAAGGAAGGTCTCTCATTTACACACACATACACACACACACATACATACACGTCAATATTGCCAACAGGGCACTAAACTTCTCCACTATCTAAGAGGGGACCACTGTTTCTGGTCATTTTTACTCACATTATTCAAAAGCTGCATGATAAGTTCATCATTAAAACAGACAGTGACAGTGATCGAGGCTTTACGCTAATGCTAACACGGGCATGCTGGTGTTAAGGTTTAGTATTTACCATCGTAGTTTTTTACATAGTAGCCTGTTAACATTTGCTAAGAAGCACAAATTGTAGCTATGGGTGATTTGAATGTCATTAGTTTGGCAGGTTTTTTGATAAATCAAAGTATTGGACACATTAAAAGCATTTTCAGCATCGCTTACATGTTAAATATATAAAAATACTTGACAAAAAATGGCTGTTTTGTGTAAAACCTGTAACTTTTGACGAGTCCCAAGCTCCCTGCACAGGATGAGGTTCAGGTGCAATGGAGGTCAGTTAGTTTTACTGTTATTTGACTAATTATCAGAATTTAAATGCCATTACAGTGACAGTGTAATATCAATTAAGATGGGTCCTGCAGTACTTGCCAATCTTGTGGACCTATCTTTCAGAAAGGTTCAGAATGCATGTAACTAAAAAAATGGACCACCATGCCCGACCCCCTCACTTCCTTCCTGTAATTATTACTACGACTGCTAAATGTTGCCACCTACTAATAAACACAAATATGGGTTTGTAATAAGCTGCCGTCAAAGTTGACCTCTATACGGTTGTTTTTCTGATGAGGACAGCCTGTCAGAATGACATATTTTCTCAGGAAACTCTGGCATTTACTATTTGAATTCATGTCTATAGGTCCGAGGCAGGTTAAAATTGTCTCGGTCCCGTAATTTCTGTGTTTTATGTGTTTTCTATCCCCTGCTTATTACTCTCACCGGTGTTTCTCTGCCTCTCTCCACCTGCACCTCATCCTCTCTTTGGTTTATAAGTCCAGTCTTGTCTAGTCATGTGTTGTGTTTGCCTGTTCCTGCTGTTGAGTTTGTGTAAAACTTCCTCCATTGATACTTCTGCCTGCTGTCTCCTGCATTTGGGTCCAACTTTGCTCTCAGTCTGGCAAAAATAGATATGTGGCCGTTTATTCACAGACTTCAGCCCTGTTTACTGTATGCTAGCATCTCCTTCAGTTCTCCACAAAGGAATGTCTTCATCAAAAAATGTAGTGATTCACTGAAAATGATGCTCACAGTTAGGAAGCTACTGAGAAACATCACCAGTCTGTATTTCTCTGTAGCTTTCAGCCTCTTTTAGCTAATTGTTTTAGTTTTACAGCACATTCACAGAATGGTTTTATCTAAGCGCTCTTATCAACGTTCCCAGTCCCAGCTGCTCTTAGCTCTGAAGACGCCCACAGTATGGTACGTGTTGAACATCTAGAAGCTAAAGAATCAGATATTTTCTTCCAGGCTGGATCTCAGAGTTGCTGTGTTTAACTTCCAAAGAGACAAAAGAAAAAATAAAGACTCCTTTACTTTCTGTTTCATCTAATCAACGGTGTGTTTTCGTGACTTCCAGTCCTCCTACTGGTGGCCTGTTGACATCCTCACTGTCAGAGTGGTGTGATAGCAGCACCTGGGTTGGCAGATGTGGGTATCAGGGAAAGCCCTGTTGATGCCAGTAGCCTCTGGCTCTCAGTATCAGCTGTCAGACTGACTGACTCAACCGATGCATGTCTGGCTAATAATGACTCACACACACACACACACACACGCACACACACACACACAGAGGGATGTACAGTACACATAGCTGCACCCACACATGGGGAAATTATTTGGTAATTGCTGAATGCTGAAGGAAACAAACACACACACACACACACAGACACGAACACACACACACACACAGATCGAGGGCATTCCCATGTGTGGGTGACTCAGCGTCTGTGCGCGACAGACACAGACTGAGGAATGTAAACAGCAGCGGTTGCCGGTTCTAATCCCTGCAAAATGTTGGAGAACATGGCGTGGCTCTGCGGCTTTCACCCTGCGTGCGCAAGACTGATACCAGCTGCTGTTTACTGTTTACACTTTATTTATCCGCGGACGCCTTCACGCATCGTCTTGCACCTCGAACACCACCCTACTGTACATTCTTCTGTCTCTGAGATCACAGCTGAGGGATTAAAACCTGACCGACAAACAACAAGCACACAATCATGTCGTGAAAAGGAACTTTTGATGTTACAGTTTGCATCATTTCCTAATAGTTTCCTTGGATTTTTCCTTGAGGCAACCACAGGCTGGAATATAACTTAAGTACTTGTGTGTACAAATAAGAGGTATCTGCAATTTACATTTATATACAAGTATTTTCATTTCAGAACACTTTATGCTTCTCTTCAGCTACATTTTGGAGGGAATCTTTTACTCCTCTACAATTATCCTGCAGCTATACGTTTGTAAATTTACTAAAGATCTTACAGACAAACATCAAGACCTTGGCAACAAAAAAAAACAGGATTACTCAACCGAATTACCGACTTTTGGTGACTGGACCAAAGTGACATCCGCAGGTGTGTTTACACGCTGTTTAATGTGCTGCAGCTTAGCAGCCCACTTTTCCCTTGAGAACGTTTGTTTGGTAGCTCGATGAGAGAGCTAAAAATGCAGGACAAGATGAAGTTAGATAAGAAGGAGCCTTTAGCAGGGAAGCTAATGTGGGCTGCTGCTCGGAAAGGATCTAGAAACATTTGGTAAACGATGTAAAAATGTTCACCTGTAATAAACCATTTTTACCACCCACAGACACTCTAGACATCTTCTGACAGACACTATTTACTTGTGTCACTTCACTACAGGTGTACAAGAATGAATGGTATGAGGGGAACCTGCAATGCCTCAACTGAAGGAACAAAAACATTTTTGGACGTGACCTGCTGACTTACTGTCAGTCTTTAAGGTCAGTGTAAAATAAAACCACTTGTGAACCAGTTTTTAAGTTAATGTGTTGGGTGGTAAATTAAGCGTACAGGTCATTCCTGGCACAGTAAATGCAGTACCAAGTTGGTGTAGCCTTGAAAAAAGGCATTTATGACAGTGGTGCCCAAACTTTTTCCCTTGGATATGGTGACCCACAGGACAAATGTAAACTCCCATTGTGTTGTATTGTCAAGATGCAAAGAAGAAGCCCAAGTTCCCTCAATTGACTGACTTCCTTAACAATTAAAGGGAGGGTTAGGTTATATAAACAGTTATTTACATTATATATTGTCACTTTGTTCTGCTGGAAACATCTGGCCGGCCATATCAACCTCATAGCGGGCCCGACTTTGGGTCCATGGGCCCAGCTTTGGGCAACCCTGGTTTATACAGAACTGATCGTCAACTGAAGGAGGCTTCATTTAATTAATGACAAGATGAGAACTGTAAACAGTTTGAGAAAACAAAGGACAACAATGACAAGACAGACAACTTATAGACATGTTTTTTTCTACTCCAGAAAACATTCACAACCCGCCCTTAACAATGTTAAACTGTGTATATCTGTAGAGGACTTAATATTTTGTAGGTTTAAAAAAAATTAAAACTTGCTTTTGCAAAATTCAATAAAAAAAAATTACAAGAAACAGAAAAATTCATCTGCAAATAAGATTTTAGATGAGACATCAATACAATAGTTAAAACATAGTAGTCAAATTACTTCTTGTCTAATACACACCTGGATTACAGGTGTGTAGGGATACAAAAGACAACAATGACTCTCCCTCCTCTTCTTCTTTATTTCATTCTTTTGGTAATAAAAGTATTTTCTGTGGCTATTTGCCAGTAAATAAGCATAACAGAAAATAAATCAGCTAATCACTAATGAATAAATTAAAAATGAAGGTGAAACACTCACATAGAGCAGTCACACAGCCCTTGATATAAATAAAGCTCAGTTACAATAGCGTTGTAAATAAGCAGCAGTGGGGTGAGGGGGTCAGATACTGAACAGTAGCTGGTGAACATTAGGAGAGTGTGAGAGTCAGGTTGATATTCCAAGTTCCTGTGTGTGTTTGTGAGCTCAAACACCTGTGTGTGTGTGTGTGTGTGTGTGTGTGTGTGTGTGTGTGTGTGTTCCCACTCATTCATCCATTCTCTCCCTGCTGCTGCTGCTGCTGCTGCAGGTGCTTCATTCAGCTCGCTCCTTCATTCATAAATACAGGCTGTGGGGGGAAAAACAAAAGGAAGGATGTCGCACTTCAGCGGAGTAAAGAATGGACGTATTGTGCTGCAGCGACGCCACATCCACCGCACATTTCTCACACTTTTCATTTTTAAAGTGGACTTGAGGGCTCGAGTTGACAATGTTGGGAAACGATCGCCGGGTTCATTTCCACAGCAGCGCACTGTTTCTGTTTTGGAAAAACACAAAATCCCGACCCACATCTCGTCTCATCAGTCAGCAGCTGGAAACATGTGGCGCAGAGAGGAGAGCTGAGAGTCTGCACGTTTTCACTCCCGTTTACTGACCTGTCATTGTTGTAGTGCTGTCGCTGCTGATCAATGGCTTCCAACCTGGGGGTCGGTAGATAGGTTTGAGTTATTACTGCCATACATTGTTACTACACTGCAACACCACAGTAATCACAATGTTGAGATGTACAACACTGACCGTTTGTCCACAAGCAACCAAAGGATAAACACCTGTGACACCAAGCAGCTGCAGCTGTGTTCAGTCAGCTCACACAGAATGATTTCAAAGCATTTTACTTGTTACCAACGTGGACACGACTTCACTTCAGTTAATGAAACCAGCAGGATTGCAAATCATCCGCGTGTCTTTTCATGCAGCTGGTAAATATTGCTTCATGTTGTTTAAAGCAATCTAATGGCACCATTGCTTCAGAAATCAAGTTCAGACGTGGCTCTTTATCTTATAATCCAATTTTGTATTTTGTCACAAACATAATCGCATCAGCTGGAAAACACCCTGCAGCTGCCCAGGTCAAAATCAAGGGATGCTTTCAGTTTGGAGCTACAGCCCTTATATTTAGTGATTGTTTTCACTCGTGTCCATTTGTTGGTTGGTTTGTCAGCATGAATACATAAAAACTACTGAACAGATTTCCATGAACCTTGGAAGGAAGATGGGTCTCGGCCCAGAATAGACCCCATTAAGTTTTGGTTAGGATCTGGATGAAGGAACGTCATCCCTCTTGTTTGCAAAAAGACTGTGTGGGTCCAGACCCAGGCCCTTTAAGGCACTAGTAGCCCAGGAAACACACCGACCAATTGCATGCATTGTAAATCACTTCATGTGATGGTGCACAGCCATAATGCAGGTTTAAAATTCTGATGTTCTGCACCTTTTGCTTGAGGAAATTTCCTCTAACTGGACCTCTTTGAGTTTGATATTTTCTAGTGGGGTGAGGTTTTGTACACGACATACACTGTTAACAAGTCTGAGTTTTACCTCTCAAGTCCAGGAGCTGCACTAGCTTATTACTTCTGCACATAACGGTGCAAATATCCTGTTTTCCTCAGTATTTTACTGAACACAAAGTTTCTTTTATTTTTGCTAAATTGATTCTTATTAAATTGCTCTCTATTTCTTTTCATTACTTTGTTTATTATACTGCCATGCATGTGGATGTCCCCTCTGGGAATCAATAAAGTTTTATCTTATTTTACGAAAGATGAAAAAAATCTTTTGTTCACATTAATATATTTAAATTTCAATGTTTAACTTATGTGAAAATTCCCCTTATCAAATACATGGTGAAAGTTGTAAAAAGGGATAAGAAATCTTTTTTGTCAGACTTTGTTAAAATACAACTCTAATGAGAAAATTGGTTGTTGTTACTAAAGCTCATGATGGCTCATGGCAGACTGTTATGTAACCAGACAGTCTCAGCAGCCAGCGTTTTGTTCACCCACATTCAGATGTGCTTGAAAACGACACGTTCATAATGTAAAGCGAGCCACGTGAAAGGGCTGATGGGTAAACGGCTCCATGGATGTATGTGCTGTAATATGTTGAGCCACACAGAGGCCATGGCTGACTCACAGACAAACACGTACCGTAACAGTTAGCTAACATCACCTGGACGGAGATGTATTTTTGCCCTTCCATTCTTCAGGAATGACTCACTGGTGTCCCAATCGGAGCCCAGGTGAGTTTGGCTAATTCCCTGCCGGTCTCCCTTTCTCCACGCCCTGGGACACTCATGATCACACCGACCGGCCCTGTAACCCCAGCCTGAGTCACCTCGCCCTGCACCGACCGCAGCAGCAGCCCCCCCGGCTCAGCGGCCCTGACCCACAGGCCTGCAAATCCAGCCACAGGCATGCTATCTTAAGCTATGCTAAGCTAACTAGTCTCGAGGATTACCCGGTGATGCAACTGTGGTTTGGAGAGGTATTAGGGTATTTTCTACTGTGTTTACACCCCCTTTCTTTTTGATCCACGAGGATTGTTTTTAAATGGTTTCAACTTGCTGATGTGCACGCTGACTCGAGTGCGGTCGGGCTCCACGGATAGCAACGTGAGGAATTAGCTAAATGGGGTTTTGTTGTCGCTGGATTGTTATTGGTGGTGTGATTTCTCTTTACAGGCCTGGTGAGCTGTTTCATACACAAATACACACACTGACTAACACACACAAACCCACAAACAGAATCTGATTCATCGGGTATATCAACCAGCAATCCTATGGACTCACAACACGTCTGGAGTCACGTTTGGAAGATATTTGTGTTATTCATTGTGTTTTCACTACTACCATAGCAACTGATGACCGTCCCAATCATCTGAAGGGGAAAAATTTGGTCTGAGAAATTTGTGTATGTGGTTGAAAGCTGCACAAAAAGTGAGTAAGCAGACATTTGACGTAATATCATTTTTCTTAAGTTCAACAACAATGATGCTCAACTTTAAGATAGAGATACAAAATATATATACATACATGAGGATAAGGGATCACCAGGTTAGCTTGAAAAGAGGCTGGCACAAACAAAATCCATCAGACAGAAAACATTTTGGGTTTTGAGTTCTCACAAATATCTTTTTTCTGTTCTACAAGCAGACTGGTGTGTAATTACACCAGCTTGGGTGTCAGATAATTGGTAACACATTAGGAATGATGACTCGGAGTACTAAAAACATAGCAACCTGATTACTCCTGTATACTGTATTGCTTCAAACCCAAATGCAGGACTTGCAGGAAGCACGATACCTATTCAGTATCAGTCCTTCACTAACATATTCACACATCACACACACATTCAAGCCATAAAGAACTATAAACAAATAAATAATGAGAGCTGTGAATGTCCAGGACTCCTCTGAATACAATAGCATGTGAAAAGTAAGTAGTTGTGTGTACAGTATATGCAAAAAAGCAATAGAGAGAGTGCACATAAATATATGTACATAGTGTGGGTAGATTATGTATGTACTATATATACATTATATACAGCGTGCACGGTTTATATTGACAAATTATCAACAAGTAACGTACACTGAACATGAAGTATATCAAACAAGAACACAAACGGAAGTCATATATAACATATAAACACTCACACACACACACACACACACACACACACACACACACACACACTCGCATCAGATCCATGGTTAATGACAGAGCAGTCGGTTGGCAGGATCCCTTCTGTCCAACCGTCCTCCTTCATCCACAGCTTTGACTCAGACCCACCATATGTGTGTGTCTGCGTGTGTGTGTGTGTGACCGGTTTAGGTTTTTTTTGTTTAATGACATTTTTAGAAAGTGATGACATCTTGTCCAGCAGTCCTCGCTGCTTCAAAGAGCTGTTTGAGGGTTACGTCTTGGTTACAGGGTTAAGGTTTAGGTTTAGGCTGATGGTTACGGGAATGTATTTTGTCTGTGAGGGTCCCCACAACTATAGAAGTGTGTGTGTGTGTGTGTGTGTGTGTGTGGGATGTCTGAATATCTCTTTCTACTTTTTTTGCTTTGAAGTTTTTTCAGCCAAATCATCCCACTTCTCTGCTGCAGCAACACACACAAACACAAACACAAACACACACACACACACACACACGCGCGCACAGATGTTGTGAACGTACTCATTCATCAGGCCGATCAAAAGACGCGCACAGGCTCGCACATGTGAGCCGACACACGCACAAAACACATCCATCATGCAGCAAGAAAGTGCACACAGAAATACACAACAGAAAGTGTGTGCGTGTGTATGTGTGTGTGTCTAATAAACAGGCCTATAAATAACATGAGAGGAGGAGACACACTGCGTTTCTGTTGTGGTTTGATGTTTTGTCGCTGGAGGATCCTGCAGACACACAAACATCCCCGTCAGTAATTATCGTCACCACGGACACTGACGACTGATGAGCCCCCTGTCGGCCAATCGCAGGGCGAGGAGGGAGAAAGCAGACTTATAACTCCTCCCTCTGGCTGATCACGCCATCCTGAACCATCAGTGAGCCAGCAGCAGAAACAGGTGAAAGTGGAGCTAAAACATCCAGCCGGAAAATAAAATGTCAACAAATGTATCTGAATATATGAAATCGTGTCCACTGCATGTCTGAGTAACATCATATACATCTGAAAAATGCTTTGCCGATTAAAATCTGCTGTGTAAACTTCACTTATCTCAATTAATCCTTGAAACCTGTTGCTCTGTCCGTTTTACTCTTGTAACAAACTAAAATAACACACATGTTGATACAGTATTTTTTATTACCTAACATACACAACACTAAACACACAATGGCATACTCATTTTGTCTTCCAACTCTAACAGCCAGTGTTTACTAAAGATTTGAGTCATTGTTGCATTTAAAACAAAATCGTCTTCATGAATTAGTTCTGTCAAACTGTAAGAAACGAGGGTCATCACGTAGAAAAATATTTTAAAATCAACTTTATTTATTGAATATTCTGTATGAGAATGCTATTGAGTATGCTACTGTTAATATGATGATGCAGTCTTGAGTCTGACTGACACAATGATACAAGATAAAATGATGTATACTTTCCTACATCACTGAAGCAACGTCAAGGCTTTGAACTGCACTGACTTTTATGTTCTAGTCTTGTCTCTTTTAAACCTCTTCTGTTTTAGCTTACTTTCCTGTTTCTTAACTTGTTTTAATGTTTTGTTTCTTGATGTCTTCCTGCTTGTTTTTAATGTATTTTAAATGCAATTTTTAATTTCTTTTAATGTAATTTGTATGCCCCTGTAAAGCACCTGGAGTTGCCTTGTGTCTGAATTGTGTGCTGTACAAATAAACAGTTAATTTTTCTCTTCTGAATCAACCACAAAGTTTGTCTTTATTCGAGACACTAAACCTTATTTCAATGACTTGTATCTTTAATAAAACATGGTTCCATTACTGTTTACAACAATAAATACGACTGTAACAGACAATTGCATAATTTTGACAATAAAATGTAACTTGCATTTAATTTCTATTTGTTTCACTTATGTGACAGGGGATGTAAAGTACCAACAGAGTAGCATTTGATGTCTCTCTTTTTGGGAACATTTTTAACACTAGTACATGTCCATTCACAATATCTGTAGCAGTTTATACACATAACCTGATAAAAACTAATCAGGTTCCTGAATGGCCACCCGGTTCATGTGAAACTTGACCTGCATCAGAATCCAGTCCTGGTCAGGAGAAAGGAGCATAAAGGAGATCCAACTGATTAAGTCCGCCAACGCAGTGCTGTGTCGGTCTGACTGAGGTATGAGTAATGGAGGAGAGAGTGACCATGGGATACAGCGACCTGAGGGAGGGAAGACTTCTTTGTGTATGAAGGTAAACAGGAAAAGCGCACAATAAAAAAGGATTCATCCCTTCGATTGTCAAGGCTGTGAGAAAAACTGGTTGTCAGGCTTCACTGTGTGTGTGTGTGTGTGTGTTTGTGTGTGTGTGATGGTATTGTTGCTATGAGACACCTGCTCCCATTCTTTCAATGACCCCCGCACTAAATTCCCTTTTTAACTTAAAAGACACAAAAACACACATGTGGATGTCCACACGATGTCAAAACAAGCTGCACAGTTTCCACAGTCTTTATCTAGCTGAGCTGTGATTGGGCGTGAGGGGGAGGTGGATGCTGCTTGTTCACATCATCAGTAAAACAAACAGTACAGACTAAGAAACTGATGAGGCTGACTGTCTTGGATCAGGTCGACACACTCATGCTCACCGCAGGTTTCTACCTGCAGAACTGTTCTTGAAACGCTCACTTCATGGAGGGCCTCACGTAGCGGCCCAGGGTTTGATTTCAGCCTGCGGTCCTTTGCTGCATGTCATCACCCCCCTTCTCTCTCCCCATTTACTGTCACTGTTCACCTGTCCAACACAATAAAGCCAAGAAAATGTATAATATATATATATTGAAAAAAAGCTCAATCAATGTTAAATCGATGATATAATCAACCTGCACCAAAATGCACAATAAAATGTATTTATTCTTACATTTTGCTTCATTATTTGAAAATACTTTGTATGTTTTTGTGACAGTTACTCATGCATTCTGGGAAATTCCCTCTTGCACTTGTTTTTCAAGTCGACATGTTGTGCAACGGCCTGTTTGAGGAGGTGAACAGGACCACACAGTAGAGGACCAAATGTCCTGAAAGATATTCTGGAAATTTTAGGAAATTACATCCAACTTTGCGATGGATTGATATCAGATGCATCTCTGTGCATTAATAAAATACATGTGTTCAGCCTAGCATAGCATAAAGACTGGAAGCAGGGGGAAACTGCTAGCCTACAGCCATGAAGAAAGCAAACATCTACCTTTAAACAGCTTCGAAGCTGTTTGATTTACATGTTGAATTTTGTTTATTATATATACAGATGTATATATATATATATATATATATGTATATATATATATATATATATATATATATATATATATATATATATACATACAGCATCAGACATTCAGGTGTAAATGAGGGAATTTTTATTATTTTCATTACATTTGATGACATTTCCAACAAACACAGACACATGGTTTGACAAAACCCACTGACATTTATGAATGTATAAACATAGACATATGAATGTACATATGTGTGTGTGTGTGTGTGTGTGTGTGTGTGTGTGTGTGTGTGTGTGTGTGAGTGTGTGTGCCTGTGCGCTGAGAATAGCTCTGAACAGGAAGTCTAAATCTGGCCTGGACCAGGAAGAAAAGTGTGTGTGAGAGGAACAAACAAATCAGGAAATCCTACCCCCCCTCCCCCCTACACACACACACACACACACACACACACACACACACATGCGTGCATCCCCTCACATACACAATGAAGGGTAACTCCACCACTCACTTTTATTGTCTCTTCATTCAAAGACTCGATACCTGCTGACAGTTAATGTATTTACTCTATTTCATACTCGTCATATTTTACATCTCTTCTATAAATTTCTCGTGCAGAAGTGACTGACTGACAAACACCTCAGCACAGTGTGTGTTAGGTCTCTGTTGATCTCATCTATTGTGACTTATTGTTGTGAAACAAAACACCATTAAAAACAAATAAAAATTCCAAGGCAGGTGAGTGTGAGTGGTGTTTACAGGTTTAAATGTTCAGATTGTTTTTTCCTGGCAACAACAAGGACACGTTTAGCTCAGGGGAGTTTTTTGGGGGGAGTTTTTCTTATTTCACAGACCTACATGTGTGTTCAGACGATGTGTACACACACCACTGCAGAATATTTGTGCAGGGGAAGAAATATTCAGACGGACTTTGATGTCAACAAGTTGGACCAGTGAATTCCTTTGTTTCAGCTCTCACAGCGTCTAATACTTTATGAAAAACCCCAAAGTCAAGGACAATGTGTGGCCTCAGATCGCCTTGCAGCTAGAATACAATGTAGATGGTTATGTAGCTGATATTCACTTGATTATGTTATATGTTGGCCACAGAAAGGGCTTCAAGAACTTATTGGGTCTCACTGTTCAGTCACATCCTGTTCCAGGTGAGTTATGGATCACCTTCTTTATATCACATAATGTGAAAAACTGAAATTATTATCCTTAACTGTGAGCATGCACAACCACATGCACAGAGGAGGAAGTAGGATTCGTTTTTTCCCTGAGGAAGTTTGCATCTGTGTGTGTGTGAGACAGGTTCTCAGGCCTGCCGATACTTCCTCCTCCTCCTCCTCCTCCTCTTCTTCTTTTGTCGTTTGTTCCTCCTCCAGCTGGACTCCAGACAGGAAACAGATGCTCTCTCCCCCTCTCTTCCCTCTTTCTCCCTTTTCTCTTCCTCCTCTCCTTTTAAATCTCCCTTCCTCCCTTTCTCTCGCTCTCTCTACCTCCAGCTCTGCTGCCACCTCCTTCTCTCTTTCACTTATGCTCCCTTCTCCACATCCCTCCCTGCATTTAATGCTGTCTCACACTCTTCCTCCCTCCCTCTCTCTTTCTTCATGTCTTCACGTTTGTTTTTCCTCCTTTCTTCCTCCCTCTCCATTCTGCTTTAGCTGTTTTACTTTTATTCCTCCTATTTCTTTCTCTCTTTGTTGTTACCTTCTTCTGCTTCTACTGTACCTGTTGATTTGGCTATTGAGTACCAAATAAATGTCTCGATACACTTTACAACTATATAAAAAAGACAAGAGAATGTATGAAAATAAAGATTAAGCAAATACTGTACATACTGTATAATAAATGAGCTTTTATGTAAGTGATGAAAACTGTAAATGAACCATTTCGCAGATAAAGAGCAAGACTAATGTGATTTTATCATTTTAAGGTTGTACTTAGTAGCAAAATTATAAAATGTAGTACTGTCGTGTCAGTATTTTTCATTATAAACGACAAGTTTTGACCGTCGCCTGAAAAATAAAAAATACAACAAGATAAGTAAAATGAAAATAAAGAGATCGGTAGCAAATCGATCAAAGTAAAATGCCAAAACCTCAGAAGAAGTTGTGAAAGATCTTACAGTTAACAGCTGGAAGTGAGATGAAGCTGCTCCACTCTCTGAGGCACAAAAGTGGAAAGTCCTAAACCAGGGAATATTCCCATTAAGATAACAATATATATATTTTACAAAGGAGTCCTGGCCATGACAGCAGCATAACGTTTTAAACAGAAGAACTACTTATAACAACATAAAACAAACTATTTAGTAAAAGTTTCTGCAATTTTGTGTCTAATTACATTATTGATAATAAAGAAATAAAGACAAGATAACAAGCTGAAAAAAGGATTAATAAACAGAACACCATAATTGATTGACATGATTTCATTCAGAGCTATGAATGCATGTGTGTGTGTGTGTGTGTGTGTGTGTGTGTGTGTGTGTGTGTGTGTGTGTTCGTGTGTGTGTGTGAGCGAGACATGGGGAGACAGACAGAGACAGTGTTTTTCTGGCAGTGTGTCGCCACCTAGTGTTTACATTAATATTGCACTTGTGTCTGCAGTTTACCTTAAAGACCTTTTTATTGAGATTTTGTAAGAAAAGCAGAGGAGTAAAAAAAGCACCGATCAAGCAGTGTTGAGATAAGCCAGTCAACCAGCATGCACAACATCTGGACTAACTGAATGCTGTTGTCATTAATGATATTATTTACACCTGTGCTTTTCCTCTGATGGCATGCCAAAATGTCTGCCGTGGAAAATGTACACTGTCTTGACATGTGAGTAAAGTTGTGTTGCCAAAGCTGAGGAAGAAACTGAAGAAAACAATCTTGACCAGTGAACTTTGAAGCTGATATCTCTTTTCTCCCCAATAATCTTGTGTAATCAAATGTACATCCAGTCTGACTTCAAAGAACAGTCAGGATATCTGTTGTCTGTCTTCCCCCGATAGAAAACTTTACACATACGTGACCCCGTCTGTCTGTGCTGACAGCAGCTGACAGTAGCAGGTTGCGCTGACCTTGTATTTTGTTTCTTCTTGTCATGTCATGACCTTACAGTCCGCAGAGAGCGATCCAAACTAATGAAACCTCAATGAGACACTCGGCTCTAAGCTCTGAGATCAAGTGAATAAGGGAGAAGGTGAAAGAGAAAGCAAAGTCAATTTCTAATGGACTTTTAATGAAAAGCGCACCCTGTTGTTCCAAGAAAACAGTATTTATTTTCAGCTACGTTTTAGACCGCATTATCCTCTTAAAACTCTGTTAATAATCACATATCTGTCAGCAGCGCTTAAACCTACAGATATGAATTTTCAGGTCATCACGATTCTACTGGTTTGTTAAGTATTTCCATCTACTCGCTCCCTCGGCCTTCCCCTGCGCTGGTGGTGACGGCAACGGTGGCTAACTATCTGTGGTACCGGCACCAGGTGGAAGAACTGCTCGTCTTCAATGACATACTGCAAACATCTGCTTACTGCATGGATAGTGCTGCTCAGGTTGATGGCTTAGTTCCCCGGTGATGGGCTGAGCTCATCACCAACATGTAGTTACTACTAGTTACTCGTTATGGTTGCTCTTCCCATGCCATTAGGAAGTGGCACAAGGTGAGTGATTTTTTCCATCTCTTTCCAATTATTATCTTCCCCTTCTCCTACAGGAGCATTCAACTGGGCTCCCACAGGGGTAAAACCACACTGACCATCATTGCAGGAATCATGCTACGCCACTCTCCCATTCCTTTCCGCTCATTCATGCTGCCTCTCCACAGAGAGAGCAACGATGGCATGGGAGCTGCTTCCTCTCTCCATTGTTGGACAGTAATTATGGGTCGCCCCATTCGCCTACCTGCCTGTGCACAACTTATGTATTATCCGACTTGGGTATGAATCAGCAGTTCACCTTCTCACTGTGTGGACAGGATGCAACCCACAGGACTCTTGCAACAAAGTCCTGGTTCCCAGACACACCTCCAGAGGTCCTGTGTCCATGTGTGTACTTCCACTGGCTCTGCTGCGTTGCGTATCTACTCCGTTGTAGCTCCGGCAGTCCAGACCCTTCCACAGCAGATACACAAGACTTATACGTTTGCCAGGCCCCACGCACGTCGATAAACTCAGCCGAATTCAGCACAGAGCAGATTGAGTGAGACAGGAAGTCAGACACCGAAAACAACATTAAAACATCCTGTAAATTCTCTCTTACTCATGGTAGAAGCACAAAACCGCCACAGTCACGTCACTTCAGCTGTCCGGCAGTGCTGCACTCAAAACGCAGCCGCTGGGTGTTGATGGACGAGGGAGCACGGAGTAAAACCGCAGCAGAGCCGTTCCAGAGTGCACGATCCATGCCAGGCCTCCATGATTTTGACTTGTACCAACAAGTCCCATGGATACTCAAATGGATTGGGATCTGGAGAATTTGCTGGCCAGGTTGCGGCCTTGAATTCTTCGCCATGTTCTTACGGCCATTCCTGAGCAAATTTGTGGTGTGTGGCAGGGTGCATTGTCCTGCTGAGGGGATCTCTGCTGAGGGGAGTGCTGGTGCCATGTGGGGGTGTACGTGGAGCTTGGAACTTGGTACTCCAGAAAAGAGATGATCGATGTTATTCACTTCACTTGTTATTCATTTTATTGTTACGGCTGAAATACTATAAAAACTTTGAGCTGCTGCAAAGTGTTTTGTTTTGGTACCTTCTCCCTAAAACCAAATGTGTATTTTCCATATCCACGCCGGCAGTGATGAGCTTCCCAGTGAGTCTTCCTCTCTCTAATAAGGTAAACCGAGGTCAGATGACCTGTGTTTGTTTACAGCAGCATGTTGCCTGAGCGTGGAACACAGAGTTCGGTGCTGTGAGACGGTGGGGGTGTTTATCTGGTTTTTATGATGCCGTGTAATCCTTCCAGTAAAACCAGTGCACTGTAACAACTAAGACTAAACTCAATCTGAATGAATCAGAGTTTCCAAGTATCCCGCTCAAATGACCCCCCTCCTCTGTTCACACACACACATCCTCTCCTGAAGTCACCGCAGCAGTCAGAGGAAGCAGCCTGGAGCTGACGGCTGCAGCGAATTATCATCCAGCGGTGGCCGCTCGCTGCTGGATATTCTGCCGGGATGCTGCTCTGCGTTTGTCCTTCCTTTAACTTTAATTAACTTTAATTCTCCCTTTTGTTCCTGTCTTTTTCCATTGTCATGATGACAACATGAAAATGCTGAAATCAAGTGAACCCTCATGCATACGATTGCAGATTGAAACTTGTTGCAGACGCATCACAATAGATAAAAAATAATATTCTAGTTTCCGGTTATTGTTGTGCCTCCAATGTCAGAACCTAGAAATTATGTGTTCAAAGTTATTGTTTTTGTCATTGTCAGCCAAAACAGTAAACCTACTGTCTTGCATTCATGAGTATACGGTTAGAAAACCATCTCTGAGTGCAGCTAGTTTTCATTTCCAGAGGATTGGGACTGATATTGCAACTCACCTATTAGGCTACTAACTTATTTACTTTGTCATGTATGTAGCCTAACAGAAGAAATCGTGAGGTGCAGAATCTTGCTTTGTGCAGAAAAGGACCCAATAAGGTGCCCGAGCTCTGTTTTTCAACGTGAAACCTTACTTTTTGGTTTTTGGTTACTCCTGTGCTGAGAGTCGCTTTTTCCACCTGGTTTTAGTCGGCGCATCATGAACCTTCAACAATTTTTTGAGCTTTTTTATTCCCTTTATTTATTCATCTTTAATTGATGCATTTGGACGAGTGGCTGTGAGGATATAAAGGTTTTCTTTCTCTCTCTCCTGGTGTCGGGGTTACCTGCTGGTCATCTCAGGGGCCTATCACAGCCCTCATACATCACGTCTTTATTAGGGGGAAGTCATTAGGTTTCTGCGGCGACCCAGCCTTGACCCTGCTGAAGCTGCATTAAAAACCTCGACCCACGGGTCAGGACACTGGGGTGGGGCTTATGCTGAGCTTCAGCCAATCACAGATGACCTGGCCCACCCAATAAGGACTTTGGGACAGGTTCCAAGGTTTTCTCTGCATGTGTGTGTGTGTTCTTGCTGCCCAACTGTCTTAAAATATGAATTATTTGCAGTTTTTTTCTACACAAAGCTCTGCCATCAAAACCTGCACATCACAGCAGTCTGTACTTATGTTCTGAACTTATTTTTTCGCATTCTCTGCTCACCGTTCTGCTCAGGCCTTATATTAAATTTCTCTGAAGTTGCATGCAAACACTCTATGTAACCCTGTGGCCCTTAACAGCCGAAGAAACGTTGTGCAATGATGACCAAAAGAAAACAGAAAACACTAAGAATCTACAACCATGCTAGCGGCTTTGTTAAACTCTATGAGCTAAGTCTAAGCATGATGTTTACCAACTCGTTTTAACATTCTTACAAGTTGCTACATCTGAAGGGGATGGTAAGGTCGTTACTTTTGCAGGAATTGCATCATAAACCAAACTGCTGGACAGAAAATCAATCTGATGATGATGCAAGAAGAAACATCAGAGGATCTACAAAGTCAATTTGATTACTTCTCTGACAACAAATGTCTCTACCAACCGGTGGACTGACCGGCATTGGTTTTTGATGATTTGAATGAGTAGAAATGCAATAAAATCAAATTACTTCATGTGTATACTGTAGCTGTGGTGGTGCATATTGTATGTGTAGATATTCTGCCGCCAGCAGTCGGTTTTAGAGGTCCACAGTGTTGAGTTGGGAATGAGACTCAAAAATCTACTTTTCTTACAAATAGGGCCTTTAACTGACATTATTACAGCCAGTCTTTTGTCATATTTATGACCAAACAAATATTGCGGCAGTAGATTAAACATCTGGCATGTTTTATCTACTGCTGAAATGCTTTCATTCGATCAGCTCTATTATTTTAGGATTTGTTACTTCATTTTTTCTGTGATCATTTCACCAGCTGCCTGAGGCTAATATGTTGCTACTGCAACACTATAAGTAACAGTTTAATAACTGTTGGGCTAACTGTTACACATTTTTATTTTTATGATGATTTGCTGTTGATTTTTCACTGGTGGTACTTTGTTTTGTCTTTGTTACTGTACTTATTTACTTGTTTCCAGTAAAAACCAAAGTGTTTAGCCCGCTGCATAGCTCAGCATCTGCATGCTCAGTAAGGGCAAAAGAGTACATGTTGGTCCATATTTAAATTGATGACTATAAAGCTGAATAAAGATATACAAAAGATAACATTATAACATTTCTAAGGTCTGTTGTATCATTCTGCATTCATTTTAGATATGTGCACCTAATGAACTGACACCTGAAGGTTTATTTTTTTGGACAATGAACAAATATAGTCCTTGCATCGTCTTATACGATTGAAAACTCGTCTGTGGTGTCAAAGGATAATGTTTTTGTCCACAGAGTGTTCTGATATACACAGTACAGTGCTCTGTAATTATTAGGAATTTGTTTGCATATTTCTGTGCACACACTTCCATAAAGCCCTTTTGCTTTTTAAAACCCTCAATGGAAATTTACAGCTCTAACTCGTCTGCCTCCGTGACATAATCCACCCCGCCTCTGTGTCCCAATCAGCTTCGTAATCAAACCCTCACCCTTGTGAAATGATGGGATTTTACATTTTTACAATACACTAAATTGTATAGGAGACTAACCAGCTCTGCACGCTGACGTTTGACCTTTTGATGTTGATGTTGAATGGCGCTCACTTTCAGCAGATGATCCGGTGCTTTGCCCATGGGTGGGGCAGCTGGGGGTGTCTGTTTGATTGGCAGGAGGCATAATGTGGCGCCGGGCGTCCCCTTTACCCTCCATCTCCCCTTTTCACCTCTCTTCTCAACTTCCTTTGCCCGGATCCCCTTTCTGGGGGTCAAAGGTCATTCATTAGGATGCCCCTCCATTGCTGATAATACACACAAACATACACAGAGTGTGTGTGCGAGGGTTATAACCGACACTGGACTCTGCCAGGGGTTGCAAGGGCTGGAGAGGGTTGACAGCTACCATCAGTCTTTAAACAACCCCCCAAACAGTCGCTATCACACACACACACACACACACACACAGACAGACACTTCACCCCCAGGGGCATTAGTGTCCTCACTTTGCCCTGAAAGGGAGTTGCGCTGACCGGTCACAATGATGACAGCAATTGGGACGCTCCATCGGTTCAGTGCCACTGCCTCAAACTGAACTGTGACAACCCCGATTCCGAAAAAGAGGTCAGGACGCTGTTTAAAACTTAAATAATAACAGAACGCAATCATCTGCAAACAAACTGTGTTTACAGTTTTACAAAGAGTCCCTGAGCCCATGTAGTGATATCCTTTACACAATCATGTGTTTCACAAAGTGATGAACCTCGCCCCATCCTTGCTTGTGAATGACTGAGCCTTTTCGTTGATGCCCCTTTAATACCCAGTCATGATACTATCACCTGTTACCGTATTTGTTCCAAACAGGTGTTTTTGGAGCATTTCACAACTTTCACAGTCCTTTTGCTGCTTCTGTGTCGCTGCCGCAGCCATCAAATTCAGTGCAAAGAGAACAATTACTATTAAACAACTACTCATTGTAGAGTGAAAGGGCAACCAGATGATCTCATGAACAAAATATTCACAAGGCCAAACATATTTGCTGAATCATTCAAATGATATTATCATATAAGTATTATTAACATGGTTATCGTGAATGTGGCAATATTGTGCACCCCTCGTTGGGTTAGAATATTACTTTTGTGAAAGTCACCTACATGAATAGTACTTAAGTAAAAATTGTCCTACTTTGGCTCTGATACAGCATGCAAGTAACACATTTATTTTATTTTGTGGAAGTGGAAGTATAAAGTAGCAAGAAATGGGAACACTCAAGTAAAGTTCAAATGCCTCAAAATTGCACAACAGAAAGTAGAGAACTTGTAAATGTACTTAGTTACATTCCATCACTGTTAATGTTTACATCTCAGAGTGATACTGTCTTTTGAGTACTTCATGAATGAGCCCCGCAGGCTTGAAAAGTAGCTGTCAAAAGGTTGTAGTTTTGTCCCGAGCACAAAGGCTGCAGTCAGCTTCAGCCTCTCAGCGGTTACAGTTGATGGACAGACTGGTAATACTGGGTGGCTCCCAGTAGGAATGCATTGAAGTGTGTAAATCAGGGAGTTGCTGCTGGAAACAAGTTCACTGTTTGTCCTCAGTGAGTCTTCAGTGACCTGGTAAACAAAGGGTAAAAGTCTGTTCATTTACAGATAGATAAGAAAAAGGTTTCAGTATGTTTGGAAAGTTTCCGCTATCACCGGTCATCAACCAAACACCCACTCAGACGTTCTTTTAATTCTGTTTTCTGGGAATGTTATTGCTGCTGTGGTTAAAAGAGGAAACTTGATTCAGACTTTCTCTGAAAATGATGAGTATCAGCTCAGTTATTTGACAGGTCATTTAAAGGCGACTTCATCTTTAGGTATTAATGAGAAGTTTGTGGTTTTTGCTTCGATGCGGAAAATTACCAAAGCGAAAACCTCCTGCACAGAAAAGGCAGAAGAGCCTTTGGTCTCACTGTTAGTATCATTTTAAAGATTCACCTTTTTGTCTTTCAGGTTGCTTTTTCTCATGTTGTTGTTGAGATCCTAAAATTGCTTATATCCCCGGGGCGGCTGTGGCTCAGAAGGTCGAGCAGTCGCCCACAAATGGGAAGTCCGGCGGCTGGATTCCAGGCCCCTGCAGTCTACATGTCGAAGTTTCGTTGTTCAAGAAACTGAACCCCAAATTGCTCCTGGTGGCTCTTCCATCGGTGTATGAATGGTTATCGCTCCTGATGAGCAGGTGGCACCTTGCATGGTAGCCTCGTGTTTAGGCACAACAACCACATGGTGAGGGTCGGGAAAAGATCATGTTTTGGCTTAAAATAAGATGTTATGTTTCTGGAAATTGTCTCGAGGTCTCACACCTCACAGTGGTTTCACGCTTACAAATGTTAAAACAGTCTTGCACTGCGTACACTGTATAATAATGTATCAGTAGTTCCATGATCCCAGTTAGACCACAATCTCTTGGTGCTCCTGTGAGCCTGTGACAAATATTACTGGAAATTTCCATATTTTGCAGTCTGATTGGCATTCAGACCTGAACGCAGCGTGTGTTTAATTAGGCCCATCTAATACTGAAAATGTTGAGTTTTTTTGTTTTTTATTGCCAAACGCAGATTAAGCTTCCCGTCGAGAATCTGAATGTGTTTCTCTGGAAGCAGCTGTGGTGGGGTTGACAGCTGTCGGTTCTGGTTCTAATACAATGTTATTTAGTTTTCAACTTTCTCTTTCTGTCTTTTCCCCTATAAAACACACACACACACACACACACACACACACACACATATACACTCTTGCTGGTTATAAGGAAGTTCACTGGAATGAGTAGTGACTTGTGTTTCAGTAATAATCCATCCACAAGTCCTGTGGGAGGAGAAACATAATAAACACATACCATGAAAGAACTTCTAGGGAATAAAGCAGCATGAAAGAGGAACAAGACAACCGGTCCAGAGCTCGGATAATTCACCGTCAACGCTTAAGTGTCATTATAGTCTCATAGAAAGAGTGTGTCACGGTCCAGTCATCCCTGTCTCCTTCTATTTGTGTTTTCTGGGTATTCTGGGTGTTTTGTTCAGCTCCTTCCCTGCTCCCTTTTTTCCCCCTACTCATTCCCCTCCCTTGTGTTCCTCCGCCTCTCTCCACCTGCACCTCATCCCCTCGTTAGTTTTAGTTTGTATCTTAGTCCAGTCTGTAGTCGAGTTGAGTGAAGGCCACACACACACACACACACACACACACACACACACACACACACACACACACACACCATCAAATGTATTAACTTTAATAAAAACTAATTGGACACTGATGTTCTCAGTGGAAAACACTACGATGAGAGCAGAACACCACTCTGATGATCTCAATAAAATTGTCAGTGTTAAGAGATCTACACCCCTGGAACTTGAGGAATAAACTACATGAATGTGTGAAATACTCTCCATATTGTGCTCCAATATGCAATTTTTCGGTGTATTATCACATTAAAATGAAACTTACTGCAGACAAGCCGGGTAGGTACTGGTAGAAAAACAACCCTCAGCTTGCAGAGCTCCAAGAGGGTCCCCGGGGATCTTTGGGTAGAGGTAGAGAGGTCACATCAGCCAGGTTCAGCTCAGCTGACTGTCCCGGTGCTCCAGTCCAGTTCGTAATGATGTATTAACACATTAAAACCTCAAAGCTGCTCTGAACCAGGACTGGAGAGGAGATGTTGTGTACTGTGTTCGGGGAAGTGATGAGATGGAAGTAGGGGTTGAATGGTGATGTGGGGTGTCTTAAGGATTTATAGCTGCACGCATGGTGATATTCCTCCATTGCCAGTCAGGAACATCGACAGTGGCATGTTGGCGGATGATGGTCTGTTCCCATTGCCACCTTTTTGTGAGGTTGAAACCCACTTTATGGGATTTCATGGGGATTTGCAGGTGCGAATAAAGAAAGTGTTTATGGGACGAAAATGTATATACACCCCCCGTGTCCAGGGTGTCCAGGATGAGTCATTGACATTTTTTCCATTTTCCTGGATGTTTCAACTCTAAAACACCTTTAAAAATACCTACAAAGCGACTTTTTTTGCAACTTTTTGCCCGTCCAGAGTCAACATAGAGACAACAATTATCTAATACAATGTATCACATTCAAAGCTCAGGCTCATTTCCAATTAACTTCCAAACTAGTTGACATTGACATTATTGCGCTAGACATTTATAGATGTTTTTTCTTAACAGATCTTCACCGGGCTCTTAGCCTATCACAGTCCCCTCCCACCTCAGCTCCATCCAGGCCCCGCCCACTGCCCAAATTAGGATTTGGCCAACTATAAAATCCTTGACTTTAAAGGTGCTATTTATGAGAAAAATGTATTTTTGAGTCTCACTCCCAACTTGCCCTTGAGCAAGGTATTCAACCTCTGACAGCTCCAGGTACACTACATTCCCAGCAGCCAACTGCAGCCTTAGTGGTAAAATAAAGATGATCTACAGTCCAGTATGTTCAAGTACTGTAAAGCTGCAGGTCAACACACTGAACGGCTTCTAAAAATCTGTGTCTAGTCATTATCTTTCTATCAGGTATTCATGTACACACACACATTAATCACTCAGTCAGGATTTCCTGTACAGGTCATGCATCTTCTTGAGAAATCTTGAGTGACGTCCCACATCCGACACACTAAGTATAGCCTTTCCCTTCGTCTCTGTGTCGTCTTCTTCTCCTTCTGTTGGATACACGCTGCTGCGTGTATTGTCTGGGCTCAGCGTGACAGTTTGATGAGCCATTAGTCGACATAATTTATCTGCGTGTTCGCTCAGCCTGCAGACTCTCTGTCTGCTGTGGGACGGCATGCCTTTGTCCTGGGGGACAGGACAAAGGCATGCAGGCAGCAGGGCTGAGGTTTGTAATGCGCTTACACACATACACCACTGACGTAAAAAGACATGTTACTGTGTTTGCTAAGAATGACACGGCATGGTGTTTCAGAGTACAAGAAGTTCAAAAATCATGTAAAGTGATGACGTCAGGTCAATAAAACCTGTGTACTGTGAAGTTCCACAATTTTAACACAAACTGTGGTGTTGAGTCACTTTTAATGCACATTTGGTTTTCTTAAGAATATAGTTTCTTTGTGATAGCATGGGTGATGCCTTTTTTTCTGTGTGTTGGTTCTGTGTTGTTGTGGCTGACATAATCTTACAGAACAAAAAACAAAGCTAAAACAGAAAATAACAGAATAATCAGAATCAGAAATACTTTATACTTGACTTTTTAAAAACTTTTTAACAACAATAAGTTAATAAAAATGAATGAACCACTTCTATTTAAACAAAGCCGAAGGTATATATATTTGGGGCGGCCCCGATAATATCAAACATGTTTGATACGTTTTTTTACATCGGTACTTTCCAAACCTGACCACAACGATCAATGAGAGTGGACTCCTGGAGCTGAGGGCCCTTTCAAGCAACAGTTAACACTCTAGCCCATGAGGCTAATGTTAGCTAGCATACCAGTGTTGACAGAAACTTAAAATCTCACCTCAGGTTCTCGCTGAAAAATCTGTGTTGACTGCATCCCCCCAACTCATTCAGACTCGTTTAACCTTCTGCTGTTTGTTTTTTTTTCTCACTGCACTTAACTACTACTTTGTTTAAGTCTGCTTCCCCATAAGATCGCCTGACAGGGATCACGTCAGGTAATGTATTACTCCCTCTGTTTCTCCTTATGTGTGTGACACAACACGGTTTCAGAATTGGTTAGGACTGTAACGTCCTGTAATGATGAGGCCAGAGCCCAGAGGCCAAATACAACAAAAAACGCCCCCAGCTGCTGCATAGAGCGTTTTTTGTTGTATTTTGAAAATGTATTAATATTAAAAGTGTCTTGTGTCCAATTTGCACACACAATTCGACACAGCACGTCCTTGTGTCCTCGGTAATACACTGATTAAGTTTCAAAGTAGATTGGATGAACGGTTCATGAGATATGCAGAGGACATACAGACAGACAGAAGAGACTCCTTGCTTAGCAACACGCAGGAATATGGAGGAAATTAATGCAGAGTTCAGACCGAGGGCTTCGTCTGAACCCGTCATGTCTTCTTTTCACCAGTAATCATGTTAAGAAGCACTAAACACTCAGCTACTGAATGGAAATGACATGTTTACAGTATTTCAAGGTGGGTTTCTCCTTTTTTGAATGACTACACCTGCACTGGAAGAAAGAGGAGAGGACAACAGGTGGAGGGTGACCTCAGAAGCCAAACAGAAAGATAAGAAGCACACAGTCGATGTTAGTCACATTTAGGATTAGGGTTGACCTTTCTGAAAAAGGTTAATAGTTGACAATGCACAATCTTTAAAGTTCATAATACACATTCTTTCGCAGATACTGCCCTTCAGTCCGCTCCCTCCCTGTCGTGGAGTTAATTGTAACGCCATCTGCGTCTTGTGTTTTTGTGGTTTCGGCTCACACGGCTCTCACTTTGTCGGTGTTGTAACCGGCCTGTTGCTTAACAGCTGAAGCCGCCACGACGAGAAGCGAGGAAACACTGAGGGGAGAGGCGAGGCGAGGGGGCTTTCTGTCTGGGCGGAGGGCAAACTCCCAGCTCGATAAGAAAGGTGAGAGGTAAACATTGACCTGAGTCCTATCGCTGCTTGTCCAAGTCCATCTTTCACTTGGAGAAACTATGCAAACATGCAGGGATGCACTGATAACTCTCTTTCACTCCAAGCAGTAAAGCTCAAGTATCGTCTGATAAGGAGGACCAGACCTCAGGCGTCACAGTTTCTATGTCGCTTTAAGGATGTTGATTAAAAATGATCCGTGGAATCTATTTTTGTTCTTCACTTCAACAATCTGTGTCGAAAGGTCCTGAATATTTTTCAAGGTTAATTTAATCGTCAAAAAGTTGTAGACCCTACATGCTACATAAGAAAAATAATTATTCATGGTGGAGTGTTGAGGATGAGTTAAGGTGTGATGGTGGTTTGAGGATTGTTACGCAAACATCAGTACTTTCAATCCCACAATGTTTCTGTTCTAGGATCGACTGTCACATCAAAAGATTGATATCTTCTGTAAACTCGGTCATTTGGGGTAGACGGCAGAAAGAAACTACACTATCATCAGGATCTAGTCTAAATAATACCTTGATAGGAACTTCTTCTCCTTCTGTCTGTCACAGTCATCCTGACCTATAGATGTGTGGATATTTTTCAATTCTCATAACAGCCACAACGCTGTATGTGATGTGTGTGAGAGGACTTCAGCATCTGAGATTTAAACTCAGTACAGATTATGATGAGGTTATGCAGTGGTCAGAAGAAAAAGGAGAAGAAAGGTGCTGCTAGGGGGAGACAGACTTTAATCACTTGGTCTTAGGTACAGAGAAGGAGGGAGAGTTGCTATTGGCGACGCTTAAACCCGTCACCGACCGTGGGAAAGTTATTCTCATCTGTCCAGGCTTCAGTTGTGTGTGGATGTTCAAACAACGGCGGGAGTTTGACACACTTTTTAAAACCAGGAAATGTAGTTTTTTATCAAACTTTTGTACAAAATATTGTTGTGGTATCAGCGACACCAGCCTGGGTTTTACTTGGTCTCGGATCGGAAGGGGAATCAGTGATCTCGAACAAAGCTGCTGTGTGATTGCTGTTACTATTGTTACGATCATCACTGTTAAGGGTTGGGGGTTACCAAGTAGTTTTCAGCCACACTAGCGTTGTGGCTGTAGGGATGTCAACGTTGGTAACGCATTTGTTTAGACTGAAATATCTCAACAAGAATCGGTTGGATTATCATTAAATTTGCTACAAAATACCCATGGTGTCCAGAGGATGAATCCTGATGACTTGATTCGTGATCGCCTGACTTTTCATTTCACACTAACGACCAAGATAAAACAACCTTTGTGGACCAGCTGTCGGCTCTGATGATGTCATGTTGACGTGAAGTGCAGGAAACATGATGTGTACTGCTGCTCTTTTTTTTTGCTCCACTTTGGACCACCACATTATTAATCAGTCCTAATGGTCCTCGGGTGCCTCTCATATTGGGTCTCAGTTTTGGAACAAGACAGATTTGGGTTTTTAAATGGTTTTTTTTTGGACCGATGAACAAATCGACTGAAAAAAAAATGGCAAAGCAAAAAAATTGGTCCCATGAAAAAAAAAATATCCAAGCTGTAACTTTTGGTTCCTCCCAGTAAACAGCGAGCAGCTCCAGTGGGCAGACGTGCTCAGGAGGGAGGATGAAGCAGTAAAAACCAGGAGAAGGTTTTTACTTCAGTTCAAACAAAAGACGAAAGGTAATACAAGACGAGCTGTTTGTTAATGGCTAACTGGATCTGTAAACAAATGCTGCCCTCCTACAGGAACATATGGATGTGCACATAAAAAGGAATCGGCCACTCCGCAATATCATTTTTCCAGTCGTTTAACAATCTTTGTTAAGATGAATATGGTCTTATTGTCCAAATCATCAACCACATTATTACTGAAGATTATATTTATATGATATTAATGTATACGTGAATAAAAACAACCCTTTTCTTTAAGCGAGCACTGGATAGCTCATGTTTTTAGCTGTAATTCTTATCTTAACATAAAATGGCATCCGATGGACCAAAATGGATAGACTTGTTTATGTGTAGGTAATGTTTACAGCATCAGGACAGGCCACATGGTTAGTTTCACATGTATGACTCTTTAAATACAGCTTTACTACAGCGTGATGTCACAGAACACACATCCATGCATACATGTGTAAACATATTCGCCCCCAAGCATGGAGTCAGGATATTGAATCTCTGTGACTCTCACTGTTAATACGATCCATGCAACACATTTCCTGTCCGTCTGAGTCGTAAACACACACGACGGGCCCGCAAACATGTGTGACTAGAACTGTACACGATGTCGCCGTATCCAGTTTAATGATACATGAAACAAACATCCGGTCACGCTTGAGAAACACGCGGGGAAAAGAAAACTGCAGCTAATGATGGAGATTATGTGACTGACTTCAAATTAGACTTGGATCGGTTTGTAACTGGTTTTACGTTTATTGCCAATCAAGTAACATTTATTCAAGTACTTACTTTACTACAATTTTTGAGATACTTGTACTTCACTGGAGTATTTCCACGTTATGCTACTTTAGACTTTTACTCCACTACACATCAAAGGGAAATATTGTATTTTTTTCTACACAACCTTTTAATTTATTAACTTTTGATACTTTTCAGATTCAGATATACAAAATATAAATCAACAAATATATGATGATGTATTTTTACAGATTACTGTAAGATGCACAGTAATCCAAATACTTAAGTGACACCCTGAATACTGGACATTTACTTAACTACTTAACTTGCACCACTTACATTTAAGTACTTCTTCCAGCACTGATTATTACTAATGGTTGATTAGAAAGCACACATGTTTTTCACAGGGTGCTTTTTAATGGCTTCCAGTAGGGCAAAGTTTCTGTTTTTAGTTGCATGAACGTTTCCATTAGTCACCATTGTTCGACCTGTACAGTTTCGGATCAATGTTATTATTAATAAAGATGAGAAATTTAGTTTTATTTGAAAGTTCCAACATTTGACCGAGTTTACTTCAGATAATTCTGTTTCAGTGTGTGTTGGATGATAAATAACGAGGTCTTGTGGTTCAGAAAGGCCAGAAGACAGTCATCTTTACATAGTCTGTCCACCAGAGGTCCCTAACAAGTTTATTTTCCAACTATAAAATGACACAGTGAGCACATACTGTGGTCACATTTCTTAAATACAGTTTTATTCAGTTATTTCATGTTTGTGTATGTAAAAATAATGCAGCATTGGTTGATATTCGCCCAGCGTTACCTATAAACAGCACAACTGCAGTAATTAACTGTTTTTCAGTCTAATAACAGTCATTAAAAGAAACATTGCCAATCACCATGACAACTGGAAAGCTTCCAAGTTGTAACCATGAAAATGTTTCCATTTCATGATGTCCATTCTGGCCAACAAAATCAAAATCAGGAAAAAGACTCCCGCACACCGTCCACGTCACTTGCAATTAAGTTTAATTGTTGTCGTTGACGTTGTCGTCATTAAACTTAAATGCAAGTGAAGTGGACTGTGTGTGGGAGTCTTTTTCCTCACTTATCTCCACACTAACAGACACAATGAGCTCTGTTTGTTAGGAAAAAGGCTAAAAAAGATTCAAAAGTAAATGACAATGATGATAAAAATCAGAGAAAGGAAGTTTGGCATAACATCCTGCAAAATATATTAAATACATTAGTCAATATACATTAAGGCATGAGAATATATCAATAACAAAGTTTGTTGATGGATCGTTGTATTATTTTGTGTAATTACATGAGCACCGTTGGAAAACAATGAATGTAAACAACATCTATCGTAAATAAAAAACAAAAACAGGAGAGTAAAGTTCACTGTTCGACCCACGCTCACCTGAAAAAGTTCAAATCGACAGCCGTCACCATGAAGTCTGTGCCTCCATCTGCTGGTCGGTCAGTTTTCTGCCACATGGACGGCATTTTTTTTCCTGTGTTATGTCATTTCATGTCATTTTGGTTTCATTTAGCGACCCGTACATAAAGAGCTGCATGGTCATGTGTGTACATGCTACATGCAGGTAAAACATTTTTTTTTTTATCTTTGTAGAATTATCCAAGTTCTTTTGAGACTGATTTTCTAATTTATGTTGCTGCCACTTTCCTCTTTATTTAAAGAAGTTGTCTGACTTCTGTGCTGACAGACACTCAGTTCCTTTTGACTCTTTTAAACTTGGTTCTTCTGGTTTTCAAGTATCGATCAGATAATTCTTGTTTTCTCAGCTGAAGAATAACATCTTTGTAGAAATATAAGCTGTACTCTTGTATTTTATTTTGTATGCCCATATTACAGGGAGATGTTGGGTTTGCCTGTAATATTAATAATTTTAAAAAAGGTATACGTTTCAGTTGAAGGCTGCATGCTCAACTCTCTTGAGGACAACAGACATTTGTAAAAAACCTGGAAACAACAGAACAACATGGTGTTCATATACAGTATATATGGACAGGCAGCAGTAATGCTATTGATGATTATAACTTAGTTATATTTTACAGAATTATAAAATACCTTACCATAAAATGTTGGATAAGTAAAAACTTCATGGTGATGCAGATTTATTCAGGAGAAGAGGAATTGACACTGAAGGTCATGCAGGTGTGTTTCACGGACCACTTTAATGACTCTCATCCCTGAGTCTCAAGAACAATTCTGCATATTAAATGACATTTAAATGCATTTCATCATTTATAAAAGATCAAAGAGTTCATCGTTAATATTCAGAGTTTTAATTTATGCAGTAAGAGAGTTAATTTCACATCAAAGCTTGCATTAAAATAAAAACACTGTGAATGAGTCCTCCGCCTGCAGGCTCCACTTGCAGACACTTGATGGCGGTGTTGACGTGTGGCTGGAAAGCTGCTGATTGGTTGCCATGGCCCTCTTCTCCTTTCCCTCTCAGTGCGGCCTCTTGTCTTCATCATGGTCCAACATGGCTTTGCATTTTACAGTCAGCTGCAGCATCATGCCACTGGAGCTTGTGTTTCTGAGGAGTGTCAACATAAATGGCTGCTGTTACATAATTGAAGAACAACTGTGTGAGGGCCCGTGTTGAGTTTCTCCAGACTGCATTGTGTGTTTTCCCTTCGAGGGCTTAATGCTTCTTCACAGTCTGTGCGATAATGAAGACGAAGGGCACGAGGCTGTCAGCGACTCCGTCACTTGTCCCCGTGCTGCAGCTCCAGTCAAGCTGTGCATCTCATTAAGCTGATTGGCGATGCTGCAATCAGTTTCACCTCTCTGCCTGCTGGAAAGTTACCTTTTTAAGTATTTTTGGAGTGACATAAATCACCTCAGTGTCTCTGAGGAGAGATTTCAAATGTTGGGATTTGTTTTTTTTTTGCCGTACATAACTCTAATAGTTCCAATATGTGCTACCATCCACACTTAATGTACTCCTGTGTGTGTTGGCCCAGCTCTGTAAATCTTGCAGCTGGACAAACTTGCTGTTTTATATCAGAAGTATTGGATTGGGATTTTGCTTTTTTATTTTTCTGTGTACACGTCACGCTAAAAGTAGTGAAGTGCTCTCATTGGACTGACCTGTATAAATAAAAATGGGGTTTATTATGTTGGCTGAACACTTTTTGTTTGTTTGATTGTCCTTTATTTCCTCATATATTCAGTCTGCTCTTCCAGCAACTTTACTTTTTTGCTTTTTTTGGCTACAGGTTAACAGTGTTATAGCAGTCCCATTGTTTAAGACTTGCTATCTTTCTTTGTTTTGGGCTGATTTTCTAAATGCCTCTGGACTAATTGCAGGAGATTCAGATCACCTGTGTGCAGGTGGGGAGACTGACTCCTGATTGAAGAGTGGAAGCAGCTTGGGGCATTGCCCTCCCAACCAATCACGGTGTGACGACGGCCTTTTGTGAAGGCTGGTGGCTCTGACACTCAGGCTGTGTTCCAATTCAGGGTCTGCATCCTTTGAAGGGCGCATTTGAAGGCCAATTCAGTACTGACAGAGACGATGGCGACATCAAGCGGCGCAGACGTAACATTCAAATGTAAGTATCGTGTTCACACTTGTTACTCATTTGAACATGCAACTCCAGATATGTTAAACTTCAAGGGACTATAAAACCTCCAAATGCTAACTTTCGGTTAAAATACGTGACGCTGGTAATGCTCAGCATTATGGAAGTAAAGCCTCAAAGGCCTTCATTTTCGAAATGTTTGATGGAAAACTGTAGTCCAGTTCAATGTTTGGATTGAATGAAGAGCTAAGTTCAGGATTATCATCATTATCATCATTGTCATCATTATATTTTTGCTACATCAGAACCCTTTTGTCTGTTGACATAACACAACACGTGTGTTACATTTCATTTTGTCTGCAAGTAGCAGACAGAGGAATTTATCGCCCTCAGAATTGACTAAGAATTGTTCAGGAAGGAGGCAAGAATTATGATTTCATAATGTGATCATAATGATAATAATGATGACTGATTACGACGAACAAAACTATCTACCAAACACCTTAGATGGAAATGATGCCTTTAGGATTATTTCACTTGCCAACTAAAGAAAGTCGTGGTCGGGGATTGACACCTCCGCAGACAGCTGGTCCCGCCATGGAGCACTACTGGCTGCCTCCAACACGTTCTCCCCCTCATCCTCTGGCATGACGTCCTGCAGCTCATCCTCTGGGGGCATGGTGTCACCTGCCCCCCAGGCAGATGTTGTGCAGGACGGCACATGCTGTTATGACCTGAAATAAGAGAGGATATTCATCACTTTTGATTTACTCTGCTTCAGTACTCAAAGAAACAAAAAAGACTCCTGTTGAGTCATGACGCACCTGAGGCACAAAGGTGTGGTGCACTTGCAGGAAGATGGACCTGAACCTGGTCTTCATCATTCCAAAGGCATGCTCAATGATAGAGCATGCCCTGGAATGATGGACGTTGAAGTGCTGGGCTCCCACACCTTCAACATCAAGTGGTGTAGATTGTCACTTTCGCGGGCCTGGGCAGCAGACATCGTGATGTAAGGGGCGGGAACATCTGGTGACGCAACCAGGAAATACTCCGAAGGCTAGACCGTCCCATTTAACAACGGTGGACGCGGCTTTCGACGGTACCTCCGAAGGACTCACCTTCGGAGGCCGCAGAGGCCGCGTCCTTCGAAGGATGCAGCCCCTGAATTGGGACACAGCCTCATTCTGAATCTGTCCCTGACACACTGAAAACCTCGTCCCCTTATATTGCCGGCCAGAAGCTCTGGTCTGTTTAGGCCCTATCGTGTTTTCTTGGCTGCCCCATGTCATTCTAGTGAGGAAACTGTGTTCATTCTTGAACCCCTTGAAACCCTATAGCCCCTATACAACTTCAGTTTGACATTTTATTTCACTGGGGCTTGTAGGAGCACATTTCAGTTTGATTATCCCCTGAAGAGGCATTTGTTTATTGCTTTATTGTAGCTGACATTGGGCATCCCCTCTAGATTTACATGTTTTTTCTTTATATTTTTATGGAGGTTGGAGCTGGCCTGTAAGCATTTTACTACCAGTGCCGCCACAGTGTTGAGATTTTAATGTAATATCTGGTGACTTTCTCTACTCAAGGGCTCCGTGTTGGACTCGAAGGAACAGGACCTCAGTAGCTGTTAGCTGATATTTTCACTCTGGACTCAAGTAGGGGCCAAACTAACCAGCAACAGACATAGAGGCGAGCTTTAAGCAGTTAATGACACAGAGATTGGATCAATAACAATATACATTTATCTTTTATGATGGCAGTCTGTTGCCAAGGCACCTTCCCAAAAGGTTTAAACAGTCAAGGCTTCCAAGAGTTTTTTTAATCAGTCACCTTGCATGTTGTCACCATCCAGTGAAAGACATTTTCTTTCCTTTATGGTTTGAGAAAATTCTTTGAAACACTCTGACAGAGATTAAAACAGCTCTGACTTTGGTTTTCTTAGCCCCTGAAAAATGACAATTTGAAAGGTACACATTTTTCACAGAACAGCAAAGTCATCTCGGGGATGTTGTGTAACTTACAAGCAATCTTTTCTTAGCAGACAGATGCCTGAAAACTGGGGCTGTCGGGGTGAGCACACCCTCACCCTCAAGAATCTGCAAATATTCAAAAGACAGAACACACCGTTCAACTTGGCCGATCTCGTCTGTAGACTTAAAACCAAAATGAGTCAGATATGCAGCTACAGAGGTGCGTGCATGTGGCAAAGATATTTAACAAAAGGTGTGAAATGTATTCAAATCCTCCAGTTAAATGATTCCACGATTAGGAAAATGAAGGGGGCTGAAATCATTAGAGTAGCGAGGAGGACTCTGTTGGCTGACCGAATGCTGCGGCCTCTTTATTGAAGCTCAGTTCACCCATGTTACAATATTATTCTATAACATGTAATGAAAAATGTTTCTATGTGTCGCTTGATGAACGGAGCAGACAACGAAGGCAGGAGGGCTTAAGAAAATCCTCTTACTTCCTAAACTATATAAAAGCTCAGCGGATTACTTGTAAAAGCAGGACTGTTTTTCTCAGCTCAGAAAAGGTCGACATGTTGGAGGTTCATGGTCACATTTCATTTCAAAGTGCAGCAACGATATGTTGTTTATGTTGCATAACGTACATGTGTATTTTTCAAACAACGGACTTCTGTTCACATAGGTCATGTTACAGGTACACACCTGTCTGACAGGTCTGATATGACTGTAATCAGGTTTTAACCATAAGTATTCAAACATGTAAATGACAAACAGAATAGACCTCCTCTACTTTTATGGTGTTTCTTTTTCTTATTGCAGTGAAGAGGACAAAACAAAACACAGTTTAGAGCATCTCTGTGCCACCTAACAATAAATGGACCTTTTGTTTTGAAGGAATGCATCCAAACGATGGAGAAAGCTGCAACAGAATAACTTTTTTGCAAAGTTTGTTCTCCTAAACAGCCTTTTCAGGCCAATAATTCACGTGCCTTTTGCAGTCTTGTGTCCATCTGCTGCCATCTGGTGGTGGCGGTGTTTAGTTGTTAGTGCAGGAGCCAAACCTGAGTTGCCTGCTGGCTGCAGTATCTTGACACCAGAGCTTGTGCTTCTGAGGATTCTCGACATAAATAGCTGTCAGACAAGCTGTTCTTTCATAATTAACGAAGCTTCGCGACTTTGTGAGAACTGTACAAAGGACTTTGTATTGAGTTTCTCCAGACTGCATTGTGTGCAGCCCCATTAAAGGCTGCGTTGAACCTTTAAATGCTCATTCGCCCTGCTTGTGTTGATGAAGACGGAGGATTGAAGGCTGCCTCCGTCAGGCTCTGCAGCCCTGTCACAGTCGAACTGAGCATTTTATCAGAATGACCATCTGTCCTCACTTTTGATTAGTATTAGCAAACACATTCATTCTTCGGCAAGAGCTCTCACATTTAGACATACTAACAAAACCCATATTTTTCAGGATATATGAACAGTTTCTTTTGGGGGTTTGATTGAAAACTGCATCGTTTGGTTTGAATAGTTTCATCAGACCGTTAGAAACTTGTGACATTTATCATGATTCCTGCTTTGTAGGGTTGGGTACTGTTCGCATTTGAACCAATACCAGTAGGTACCTGGAAATTGGTACTGGTACCCAAAGGTGGAAGCTGTTTAAAGACCTGGAAGCAGCTGGAGAAACTGTTTTGGTGCACTTTACTTAACCTGGATACCCGGACTAAAATGTAGAAAGTACAGGACTATATTACAAATTATAAATAACTTCAATAATTATAAGAAACATCAATAACAAGAAGCAGAGGGTAACAATACGCCAGTACAGTGTTTGAAGAAGAAGAAGAAGAAGCCTTGTCCGTTATCTTGTTGTCACTACAGCAGTGTTCGTGCCTGCATGTTTTGTTTTATGCCAAAGTTTCAGACATACTAAAAAGCCTCACGCACTCTTTTAGCAAATTTGGTAAGGAGTTTTGACACAGCCGGTGGCTGAGTTTTTAAAAAAGAAAACACAGTTATCTCCAACAACACTTCCTCCAGCGAGCTAATTAATTACATTGTTGAAGTTGTTGATGCCTCGTTGTTCATGTAGGAACGTTCAGCTCTCAGCGCTGACTGCAGGCGTGCTAACATCAGCTGTGGCAAGTGCAAGTGGCGCCTCAAGGGGCATAATGTGCTTCTCAGTAATAAGTACTGTATTCATAATGTGCTTCTATCTGATATTTTATACATATCGGTTATTTACAGTAAATCATAGCCTCATGAAAATAAGAAATGAGTTCCCAGCCAGCTGCTTTTGACGGTCTGTCACTGCAGGTGCCTCCGGCGGCTGCTGTCTGGCTTTCAAGCCATCAAACACAGAACATTTTTAGACTCTGTATATTTAATGTTTGACCAGGTGTGTCGTCGGGTAAGATGTGGTCAGTTTTGTATTTTACATAACAAATATTACAGTGAGTGTTGCCCTGACTCACTGTGACTTGTTGCAGGGGTGACATCTCTCTCGCTCTCTAACACAACTCTGAAGATGTGCAGAAATAGAAATATTGTATTAATACTGAAATTAATAATTTAGTGCTGCCCTAACTGTTGCTGAAAATTTAATTTTGAATCTGATGTTTTTGAGTTTGTACAAAGTGCTTTACCCAGATGTCTCTGCACGTCCATCTTTTAAACTGAGTCAGTAAACTGAGACTAAGAGCTGAGTGTGTGTTTTCCTCTAGGACTGGGATTAATATATTTCACAGATATCTTAATATATGTATTTTGACTGGTTAAAACCCCTCTGGAAAAAAAAGGTCAAACCATGAGTCATTATGCAGCTGATGTGTAGGTGATGATTATGTATCTATACAAAGACAGGACCAATTCAGAGGGACATTCAAATGGTTTGCAAATGATCTCATAAAAGCCTCTGATGCCTGCAGTGTGTTGTATCACTAAATGTTGGTTTTATCTGCTGTTCACAGTGGCTTAACAGTATTCTTTGATATGAAAAACCATAGTGTGTTTTAAATGAATGAAATACAGCGTCCCAGAGCCTCCAGGACTGACGTTATGTTTTTAATGTGCCTGGCCAGCATTTTCCTTTCAGAGTAAGACAAAAGGAGCGGAGCTGCCGGATGAGCAGCGAACTGTTGGATTAGGAGGAAGGGATGACGTCAGGACCCTCTTCAGCTGGCTGACATGAATAAACCCAATCAGACACTGGGTGGTGCTCGAGGATGCCACTCCACATGTGAGCAGGTCTTTTATTACTCAGGTTTCATGGTGCCTGAATGAATGAATGAATGAAGGAATGAAATGTATCAGGATGAAAAAGTTCACTTCAAAAGGGAACAAATGTCGCTGAAGACATTCAGCTCATCTTAAAATAAGAAACGTGAAAAGAGGATGTCATCGTTTATTAAGATGTAGGATTTTCAGAGGACAAAAAGAAAAACAAATTGAGTTGAGTTGGTTAGCAGTGATGTATCAACATTACAAGATGCTGTGATTAAATGATTCACACCTTCACATCCCCAACAGGATGATCATCGTTAGTACATTAAATTATGTGAAGAAAGGCTCATTGATTTAATGTGAAGTATCAGACTTTCTTAGAACAAGGTGTCGCCTCCCCTTTCTTAACAAAGTCTTTGAAGAATTCATTGCAGGTGATGGTCAGTACAGAGACCAGAACGACAAACTCTTGGAAGTCCACTTCACCGTCCTGGTTTTCATCTAGTTCAGCCATAATCTTCTCCACCTCCGCGTGGTCTTGGCTGGACTAAAATCAAAGCATCACCATGAAAATCAACATGGAAGAGAAACTTGTTTCACAAACTGCGATCACAGGACAATGCTGCTCTGACTGAGTTTCTATTTGTGTTTATGTATACTTCCAGCTTTTGTTCTTCTCATTAGGATATACATTTTAAAATAATGTCCTGAACCCACAGGGATTGGGCCTAAGACCTCAGTACATGAAGAGAAATGGCCGGCTTCGCCTGATCAAAGAGCTCATCGGCTAACATGCGAGACCAAAAACGCTTGTTTGACTTGAACTCTTAATTTTCTCATTTGTAATTGATTTAGTTTCTTTTGTACACATGAAAGTTTATCTGTCTGTGGCTTCATCAGCCCAGAGAAACTGAAAATAATCACTCCAAATACAAACGTGGTGTTTAAGTTCTGTTGTATTTAGTCACGGGCTGAGGAGGCATTCAAAACGTGAGTGGGAATTTTAACAGAACAGATGTCTTTTCCTGTATTCTGGTGCCTTTTAACAGGGTTTGACACTTTTACAGTGACAACATATCTGTACATTTTGTAATTTCATCCAGAGGAGGTTTTTTTTTAAAGTGGCATATTTTAAGATATTAAAAAGCTAAAAGCACCTAAATTTATTCAATGACTAATTCATGAATGGCTTTCTGAGACATGTCCCACCTTCATAAAAGAGCTGCAACACCCATTTATTTAGCTTTGTGTGGTGAGATGAGGAGTCTTAACAAAGCATCAAGCTGTAGAAAATGTCTATTTTGCTTTTGAAAACAGTCAACAAGATACTTACAGACAAGGAAACAGAGAGTTCGCCCTGTAAGAGGTTCTTCAGCTCAGGTTTGCTCAGCTTGTATTTGTCACCTTCTTTTCCAGAATAGTTGTGAAACACTTCGATGAGGCCGGTAATAGCCTCCTCCAGGATGGAGGGCTGGACAGAAGGTTTGTCAGAAGGCTGGTTGGAGGACATTTTTTTCTGTCTCACAATTAATACCTGGAAGGACAAATCAAGAGAGTATAATAAAGTCATGAGGAAAATTAGTTAAGCAATTCTGTGGATTAAAAATATATAAATATATATTTAAAAGAGGTCAGACAAGATCAGATCATTCCACAGAGTGTGATTCAGATCTGTATGCAGAGGACCAGCTGCCTCCAGTGCAGAAGAAATTCTTGAGTGCAGAAACTAAAATGTTTTTTTTTCCAGCAGGCTGGTGGAAAAAAAATTACTGGAGTTGTCAGGTTACCAAAGATGTTACTTTGCGGTGGTGTTGAGAAGAAAGGGTGAGCTGGTTCAGTGAAGTTTTTATGTACTGGCACACAATAAGATGCAAACTTTTCCTGAAAGTTGAACAAAAAACTGTCAAGGAAACACACATCACCACCTCCAAACGTTTTCTCATCTCTGCTGCTCCACTGCAGGCTGCACCAGGGTTTTGACTTCGTTATGTTTCAGTTTTCAGGCTCATCTGTCAAATTTTTGACTTCAGTCAGACTATTTGTTTAATGCAGAGCGGGAAAACCTCCAAATATATTAAGCTGAGCTCATTCTGTAGCGTCTCTATAGAAAAAAACTTCAGTCAAAAGAAAGCACACTGAAGCAGGAATTAAGTTGATTTTGAAATCCGTTGCATTGTGGGTAAGTAGGCTCCAGGTCTTGAAAAGCAGTGCACTGGTCTTACATTGGACTCATTATGGACAGTTCAAGAACAAATGATCAAAATCAATACAGCTGATGAGATCGCCAGTTTGATTCCACGAGCCTACATTACCCACAATGCAACTTTGCCACCAGGTGACATCACTGGAGGGATATTATTTGGTGACACCAGCTTCCTCTGGGGCCACAAAAGGGTTTATTCTACTTTTTACACATGTGCAGTAGCACTCCCGGTAACACACTTTAACGTATAAAAATTGATGGCGTTACCCTTTAACGATGTCAATGATCCCATGTCAGAGGAGCCAGCTAACACATGTAGTATTATACAGTATTAAAAAGATGCAATATGTAAGAATTGGCCACCTGTCGAATTCATACTCAAAAAAGGAAAAACAAGAGCCAAAGTCGGGCAGACTGGAAGCCACAGTGACTCACTATCACCTCTTGTGGTACAACGAGACGAGACAGGACAGGCTGGACCACACCTGGGCTAGCTAGTTACCATGCTAACTCCAGTAAATATATCTGCAACACATAGACACACCATCAAAGCTGATTTAAGCGTTGTCGTTTGAGCTGACTTCCTGCAGTTAGCAATCCCCTCCCTCCTCTCTACGTCACCACGTGAATGCGCAGCGGTAATCGCCAAACATGGCAGTAAACTGGAGCTGCTCTCTGCGTGTGCACGAGCAGACAGGCCCGCCTCTTTATGGAGTTCTCTGTCCTGATTGGATAAAGTGGGCGAGGATACCAGAAAAATCTCTCTTACTAGGATGAGCAGGGGGGAGGAGAAAGATGGGTTACTGACACAACACTATATAATTTTAATAAACATATATCACTTACAGCAGCTTCTTTTTTTATTCTTAAAAATTCTAACATGTTGCTCCTTTAAATGTCGATGGGTTAACAAGTGAATTATCAATAAATGCATTAACACAAAGTGCTGCCAGAAATCAGCGTCTGCATTAAAGTACACTCGTTTCCACTGATTTGTAGATAAATTTGTTGTGCGTGCGCTTGTCAAAAAAGTTGATGTTGAGGGACGACACGCAGAGACTGATTAACATTCTGTTTTGTCATGTGGGACGACATCAATCATCAATCTGCTGACTGCGATGGGTAATTACACCAACGGGGAGCTGAATCCTTTTGCGAACAAAGGAAATAACATCAAAAGCTGGAATACACACAGCAAAAAACATAAACAAAAGTTCGACCACGTCATTGTGTTATTCTCAAATGACACATTCATTAAAAACTAAAATTTAGCCGATATCTGACTAAACTCCTGAAACGCCTGAGACAAGATAACATGGAGGTGGAGGGACGTCAGTTTAAATATCTAACCCAGGCAATGAGCAAACTAAGAGGTTGCTCGGGCACCCAAGAGCTCTTAAAATGTCACATATGACAGGTTGATAAATATATATGTTATGTTTGTGACATGTTATATCAGCAGTAATCACACAAAAGAAAAACATTTTATTGTTGTTTTAACAGACTGACAAGTCTTTACTTGGGGTTTAAGTTTCTATTTAATTTATTTCATATTGTTGTATTTTTATGTAAGAAACAATTAATTTGTAGTCGACTGTGCTGCACTTTTGCACTTTTCATATTAAAAAACAGCTCATTTTACAGTAAATGCATCGTCTGCTGGTTTATTTTGTTACTTTCCAGCTCACCAGTGAGCCATGATGATGGTTGTGTTAGTGGACAAATAGTTAATATTGGCGGTGCTGAGGTGGGTGGTGCATTTAGCTGGGGGGCCCCCCAAAACCAAATTCTGCTCAGGGCCCCGTAAAGCCTCGGCCCGGCCCTGAGCTAACCTTACACCTGCCCCCTCACTATCAGACACCTGAGAGGCTGCTGCAGGGGGGGCCTGAGTCATTTCACCTCCAACCTCCATGAAGCGGAGGAGGACAAAAGGACAGACCTCCCTGCAGGACAGCTTTCACAGACAAACACATTCAGGTCGTGGCTTGCATTACGAGACATAAACTCCAGCATGCATCCATGCGGAGGATTAACGGCAGAGGTTGGTCGCGTTTCATCGTTTATTCTGTCTTCTGATTCGTATCTATATGAGACGAGCCCTCGTCAATAATGCAGAGGCTGCTTCAGGAGAGAGAGAGAGAGTGAATGACTCTCAATCTACAGTCTGAGTGCGAGATGCTGCATCGCTTTCTGAATGATGCTGCACCATCCCCTTAATTAGTCCCCATAATTGCCGTTAATCATTTATTCCCGCTGCGATCAGGGAGCTAATTAAAAGGCTTTTGAATGTCAAATGCAGGCTGGTGTTAATTATCCGATGCAGAGACTGAAGCACGAGCGTGATGGAAATGTTGGAAATGTTAAAAACAGACTGCAGATGCCTCTCCATGTGAGAAAATGATCAAATCAAATACAAGCTGAAGTCTCACCTGACCGCTGACAGCAAACACACACACACAGACAGCAGAACTCACCTGAGGAGTGACTGGAACAGGTGCAGGTGGATGTGACTCCAGCTCTCACCTCATCACTTATATCCGCTCCTCCTCTCCTCACCAGAGCAGATACATGCAGATCAGATAGGCGCCTCCCTCCCTCCCAGCATCACCTGCCCGCACAGGTGAGCCACCTGGCCATGTAAGGCAACCACAGGCGGTTTTATGGCAACTGGCAACAGACATTTTTCTCCCTGGTCAGAGCAGGAGCTGTCACAGCTGTAAACAACAGGGATTATGACCATTTTTAGGCATGAAAGTCAGCATAGACGCGTGCACCTGGGACCTTAGTTACTGTATGTGATGACATTTTATTAAATATCTAAAAACGTACAAACATTAATAAATAAATATGTTTATAAAATATATCCAAATACATGAGTGGGACAATAATTATATAAATAGGTTTTTATTTTAAAAACAATTATATTTTAACTTTTTTTTTCATTTATTCCAGGAGACATAATAAGAGAATGTGTCATTAAATGAAATAAAAGTCTCTTGAAATAAATAAAAGTACTCATTTGTATGTTTATGTTTCTTTCTTTCTTTCTTTCTTTATTTAATATTGACTAAAATGGTATTCCATTTTACTGAAATTATTGGTTAACCTACATTTCACAAAAAGATTAGCCGAACAAAATATTAAAGTCATAGCTCCTAATTCAGTTATTGTTATAAGGTAACCGGTGCTTAAATCTTCTCAATGCTTGAGAAACTAGCTCAAGCTGTTCCTCTCGGGGGTCACTCATCCTTTTCTGTCTGCAGGGACGGCCCTGTGGCTGCTATACCACCCGGCCTGTTTGCTCCACCTAACGGGCCCAGAGACGCTGCAGTTGCAACAGCCAAAGTGTCGGTGTGTTTACCTGTGAGGCAACCATGGCTCACAATCCACTGCCTTTGCAAAGAAAAACACAAGCACAACCCATTAAATGCAGAAAAAACACTGAACATACAGTTAGGAAATGGTGATGCGCCTGTTAAGCTGACAGAGATTCTCGTGGCCCTTACTTGTGGGGTTTACAGTGATCATATGCCACAACACTGTGTGGCATGACCGCTTTCTTTATCTTTTTTTAAAATCAGTTATAAAATGCCTGCAAAATTGGCAAACGAGCAATTTTTGACAAACGTCAGTGGGAAATAAAAGAGGCACAGAATAGATAACGCTGAATATTACCCAATATGTATTTGATAGTGACAAATGAGGTGCTGGATCCTATCAGATAGGTCAGAACAGATCGTGTTCGGGTAGGATCCGGTACAAATTAAGCCCCTTATATATGTAATAGGGGTCAGTGCTTCATCTCTCTACTGGCTTAAGGGTCCTTCTAATTCAGAGAACAAACTCTCATGCCACTCATATTGTAGGAAACAACAACACATAGTAACTTTGTAATATTCAAAATATATACCAGTCATTTCATGTCCTTCACTGCTTATACAGAAGCTTTCATCACAAAACTTATTCTGAACTCTGTTCCCCTGCTGTGTGTACAAACAGTAATCAAGTAATTTCAGAGTGCTTAATCTTTCATATTGCACACAAGAATTCGCAGAGCTCCAGAAACTATTTTCCCTCAGTGCTGTAAACTGTCTTAACAAATGATACAAGAAATGGGCTGATGCAATTGTTCCCTTTTTCCTCACACAGCCTCACTTATGTTTATTAGGCATGACGAATGCTTTCCCACCACATCATTTGCAATTAAGGGAATGATTATGCTTGAAAGACGGAGCGACTTCAGTTGCAATACAAATAATGTGCAGGCCAGTCAACTGAAATCCTCCTTTTTACTGAATGCAAACCGTCCGGGTTGATTTACATCAGTATCTCCAGCTGACCGGTGTAAAGGCTTTATGGACATTTGCATACTTTAACTTGGAGCGTCATTTCCTGAAACCAAAGTGCATTTGATACAGTACTGCAGAGAAAAGGAGTCCAGGCAGTTATGAGATCATTCGATGAGGCCGACGATGCACTTCAGCTTTCCACATGCAAAAATATACTGTATGCAAAATTCACAATAATAATTTATTTTAGTGGTGCCACTGCAGATTGAAACAAAGTCATGTTTCAGAATTTGACATCCGACATCTACATTATTAAAGAAAACATGAAACCAGAGACAGATTATCTATCCTCGGTTTGAGAAAAAGTAACGATTAAACATGGATTCCTTTCTTTACTTGATTCACAGAGACAGACTGGATGTGTTACCTGGAAAAAGGCCTCCCATCTTTCTTTTGTGTGGGGGAAGTCAAAGCAACCATCTCTGATTACTGATCAGAGTTGGTCCAAAACCAACTGCAGAGATCCACAAGTAGTGAATGGGCGACAGACATCCAACACAATCACTCTTTAACACTCGTGACTGAAACCATTTTTTAATTGATTACACAACAAAACATAAATATACATGAATGTCCAGCATTTTACAAGTTATACAAATGAGGCACACAAAATGACAACTAGAGCAGGAAATACAGAAAGTATAGACATCCCAGGGACAGAGTCTGAGTCTGCATAAATAATTAACATGTGTGTTTTGCATATATTATTCTGCACACTGATAATACTTTTAACACTTGACAGAGAATATTCAGAACACGCATTTATGACATGGGACACTTCACATACACAGTAGTGAAGGCTTGCTTGGCTGTGTACTCGTCATTAGAGAAAAAAGATGTGGATTCACCAATCATTTCTGACATATCGTCTGGGTTTAACACACCCTAAGCTGTGTGGCGATGCGTCAATCAATCTGCTGATACTGACGCTGTAACAGTGTCGGTCTGTTTCTCTCTATAAGTTTAAGGGTGTCATCTACTGGCCATTTGCAGACTCTGCAAATGGTGGCGTCACATGTGAACTCAGGGTTGTTCCCAGACACAAGACAAGAAGTGGCTGTTTTTTTAATTTGTTAAACAAGACTAACTCCATATTGAATTTGAAAGTAAAGGTAAGAAGTAGTTTGGAAAATAACTTTGAAGTTTTTTCCACAAAGCTCTCAAGCCACAAGTCTGAGCTCAACTCAACTTAGCTGCTGCTGTCCAAAGTGTTGTACAATAAAAAACTATAAAACCACATTTACATTTGCTGCAGAATGGAGAGCTGTGGAGAGGACGAAGGAGAGCAGTGCCAGGTGAGTTGATTGTCACAGCTGTTCTTCGTTGGCTAATCACACTCTCCTTTTTATTGCAGGAGCATGCTGGCTCACGGATTACTGCTGCACACCAAGAACAGGCATGTGGGTTCATGGGATTTTTTGGGTTTTGAGTTCTTACTTGGGGACTGGATGCAACGAAGACCAGAGTCACCTTGTGTTTTACTGAAAAGGCAATTTCAGCAGGCAATAAAGACTTTTGCCTGAAAAAGAGAACTTTTGCCTGTGCTCTGTGCCGAGTGAACCCAATTTTTCCCATGATAAAATGAAAAGGCAACCTTCAAATCAAAAACCTATGAGATTGCCACAAGTTTCTGTTCACATTTTTGACATCTGGCAGACACTTGCTTTATCACACTTTGTTGTAGTACTTCTGCAAATATTGATTTTTATGTTATTTTTTGTAAAGTGTGCAAGGACACCTAAAAGTTAATTTTCATTTAAGGCTTGTTTACACAATTTGCCCTGTATCTTGCATTTTAAGGGAATATGAATATGAGTTGTTAGATATAAAAAAAAACCCTTCTATAATCTAATCCTGTATGAAATAACTTGTTTTCCTTTTGAAAATAGTCACTTGAGCAGCAATCAAATTAGTAGTTGCCTGACCACACACGTAACAGTTTAATACAGGAAAAACTTGAAAGTCAACTTGAACCACTAGAAGGCAGAAACTGGCCAGTTCAAAATAATGGGCTAGTTAGTGCACAGTAAAAGAGCTGATACAAATACAAAGTGCTGGAGTGTTACAAATTAACTGATTCGCTCATGGAAAGTCAGGTTTTAATTTAAAAGTCCACATTTATCCCCATTTTACGCAGAGAAAAACAGCGTTGAATGTTAAAACGTAGCTGCAAAAAAAACCCAAAACATGGCTCTATACAGCTCATTTGGTGAAATTCAAGTGGAAGCCCAGAGATCCCAAATTGATTTGATGTAATTTACACTAGACTTGTATTATTAGATTTGTAAAATGACTCTCAGCTCAACTGTAAGGCCATCACACACATTGCAAATTCAATAGCACGGGACATCACACACCCACTCAATCGCCACCTCACTATACTTTCCTCTGGGCACAGGTACAGGTCGCTGAGGTGCAGAAGAGCTCGCTTTGGCAATAGTCTGGTACCCGCAGCCACAGCAGCCCGAAACAAGTCGACTCACTGAGGGAACTACGAGTCTTGTTTTCAAGTTTGTTTTTGCCGTCGTTGTTGTGTGATGTCATGCTCCACTTCATGTACTTCATAACTAACTAATTAACTATTATGCCTGACAAGCTTTATACAGCCATTTTATGGATTTTATTTTATACTTCAGTTGTTCATGAGAATGCTGTAAGGCTATCTTGCTGTGAAGCTCCAGAAATGTCTTGAGGACTATGAAACCTCACCTGCTTTTCACTGGCATGGGGGTGAGGAGATAATGACTGAATATTAATTTTTGAGTGAATTGTTCTTTTAACTTGTGCCAAAGAATCAACTATCACTAAGCATCGCCCATACTGAAAAGCTATCATGCAGTGCTGAATCCATTGATCCCAAGATTGGGCCCATCTTCCTGAAACACATTGTATTATTTGAAGTATTTGTATTACATGGCCTGTGTGGCCTTTGACTCGGCCCTGGCACATCAGAGTTGGAACGTTCATGATCTCGTACCTCTGAGGGCCAAGACTGTAACAGAGCACGGTCTTTTCACAATGCGGCTCCTGTCACCACATCTTCCTGGCACCTGGCTTGTTATGCAGAGTGCGACATGGGAGATCCTATTTGAGCCGTTGAGTTTGCGGCCTTTCAGCGCCTGTCAGCAGGGCACCTGGCCTGAGACGCTCGGAGGGAGAGCGGAGCGGAGGGCATCAGCTCGGCCCTCAGGGATAACATGGCAGAGTGCCATAGGCACAGAAGGGATCGTGTTATTGTCTGTCATCATAATTAGATGTTGGCTTTTGCTCCCAGCTTGATATAACCCACACAAAAGGTCACCTGAGTTCAGGCCTTTACAGAGACAATACTGAAGGAATGCTCGCAATCATACAAAGTTTACTTTTTAACCTTTTGGTCAGAATGCCACCACAGGGATTCGTCCCTGATTGGACTGCTCGTCATTGTTCCTTTGAATAATCTTTTTTTTCGGTTCTGTTTCTTTGTCTGAATTAGGTGCTGCTACTTCTGGCCTCCTATCGTCCATGGGGAGTTGAATCACAGAAATGCCTCCCTCAGATGAGGTTCTGCTCTTCGCACTATGCCTTCCCTCTCGGGTCATTGTTGGCTTGCCCAGAACACTCTTCAGCTGTGCCCAGAAGAAAGCCTGCTGGTTGACCTGATGGGGCCACTCCAGGTACGTCTTGGTACTAAGCATCTTCTTGAGCTTGCAGTACTTGCTAGGCAGGGAGTTGGGATCAATGGGCTCCTTCACCACGAGTATGACATCACTAAAGGTCTTACCCATTGCTCTCTGCTGAGCGAAGTACAGCTCATAGTTGCACCACTCACTGTTGACAAAGTGCCGGGAGAGGACGAATATCACCTGAAGATGGACACAAAAAAGAAAACATGGATTACAATTATACTGTTATATTTTCTTGTACACTTGATTTGATGAGTTATGGTCATGCTAGTTATGATGACACCCTATGTTTAAGTACAGGGTGGTATAAGGGAAATGTTATGGTAATGGCACAGTTAAAAACTGTTATGTTCTGCATTATAATCCTTTTTGAAAATGCAAACGCACCCTACAAAACCTAATAAACCCAACTGTATTCCACTTATTTACCGAGCTGAGTAGCCAATCATAGCGTCTCAGACACTGATTTAACATTGTGAATTGCATAAATGAACACCATAGAGGCTGAATACTGCCAAAGACTCACATTTATTGGCGCAAAACAGCCCAATGGGGCCCAAAGTCCAATCATCAGCTTGGTGTATCCAACCCCCAATTATACCAAACCATGTAATAGACCTGCCGGTCCACGCCTCGCCTACCCGTGAAAAACAACACAGTTTGCAGATAGCAATAACGAACATGCAACATCTATTTACACTTTCAAAATAAAGGCACCATACTTGGTAAGGTTTAGGATAAAATCATGGTTTCACATAAATTTAAATCACTTCCTTAAAGAAGTCACTGTTGAATATTGGGTTCACACAAGACCCAAACCCTGGTTTACCCAAGAACAAGACCACAACCCATTCACGGCCCAATTCTTGAATGTTCGAAACTTAGAATACTTTTACGTAGATCTTTTGCAATATAGTGCCTGGCAGCAAGAACACAAGTCAGTAGAAGAGAATGAGCAGGCCTGTTTGGTGATGTTGTTATTGCTAAACAAGCTGAGACATTAGGTGACTGAAGGCCTAAATCAGCTGGTAGGTTTCACTAGTATTTTCGCTCAACCCTTATTGTGAACTCATTTGCAGAGATAAAATGTGGTTAAACAAGTCTTTTCATGCTGCACCAGTAATGCTGTATTCTGACATGTATAGGTACAAAGAGTAACCACATTTTGGTACCTTACGACTGTTTTCAATGTTGTCAATGATGTTATCGATGATCCACCTTCCTGGCATGAAGTCCCTCTCATGAATACACAGACGATAGGGATTCCTGCTGTTCTCCAAACAGGGCAAGAGCTCGTCCCTCACCCAGTCTGCATCAGAGTGGCTATAGGATATGAAGGCATGATAAGTAAAAGGCTCTGGCTCCCCTGCCACTTTTTCCTTGTGGGCTCTGTATTTGGCCCTGATGATCTGATATGTGGCTTTAGTGTACCATGGAAGGTCAAAAATATAGCAAATCACCATCATTATCAAGATCACAACTGCAGTGGTCGCAACACAGATGATGATAACTAGTCTAATATCACACGCCACATGGCCTGGAAAGTATTTGGATATGACTGTGTTGAGCAAGACCTCAGGGTGGTAACACCTGTAGTTCCAAGGCCAGTCCGTGAGGTTAACCTTTTCTTTTGACAGCGTGTCCTGGACGAAAGCATGGAGCTCACAAGTGCAATGGTAAGGGTTGTTTCCTGCCCTCAGGTGAGACAGTTGAGGCATGTCCTGGAAGGATTCCTTGCTAATGAGACCAAATGAATTCCCATCCAAAGCCAATGATTGCAGTGACGGACTTTCCCACTTAGATGGAATGAACTTGATTTTATTCCCACTCAACAGGAGCTCTTTCAGGTTGGTGGCTTTCTCAAAGTACACCATGTCCAGCTGGTCCAGGTTGCAGTAGGACAGATCCAAGTAGTGCACTGTGGTAGGCAGACAACGGAGGGATTCACTTACAAATTGATTGTGGTGAGCGATAAGCCGTATGATATTATTTTGCCAAACGCAGTCCCGGCTGTCTTCAGCAGATCCCAGTTTGTTGTTGCTCAAATCCAAAACCTGCAGCTGCCTGAACTCCCTTGTGAGCAATGACAAGTCTTTTAAGCTGGTCAGTTCATTGTTGTTAATGTTGAAGGTGTGAAGATTTGGCGTGGCGCCCTTGTAATCACACCTCTGGTTGAAGATGAACTCATTCTTTAGTCGATTATTGGAGACATCCATAATCTCCACACCTTCCATCTCAACCCAGGCATCGCAAGGGACGGAGTTGAAGTAAACATACTGGATAGACAGTTCCCTAATTTTCTTGAACCAGGTGAAGCGCCAGTCAAATCGCAGTACATCAGGATTGCTGATATACCTACAAGAAATAGAGATTTGTAATGTTATGTATGTGCAAATTAAAAGCAGACCCTGAAGGATCTTACTGGGCTTTTTTTTCAGACAAATCAGCGTCCTTTGAGGAACTACTGACAACTAGAGACGGCTGCTACGAGTGTGGTTTAGATGTGATGACCAGCGAGAGAAGCGACTTGTTGAAAACAACAATGACGGCTCCTCAGGAGGTTAGCGTAGCCTGATGTTGATCTGATCCGTGATTTACAATAATAGAGAAATGGGTCATCCAGTTACCCACCAAGTATTATTAGAAAGAGCCCGCCCTTTTTCCAAAACAGTTTCTGGTGGTGTCTTTCTAGATTGTTCTGTGTGACAAACCATTTGGCAAGTCAAGTTATTATTTTTATGCAAGTTAGTTAGTCAACGTGATAGGAAATTGCTAAATTTCATAACTCACACTGGCACATGATGCCCCAAATTGAGAAGATACTCACCAAAGCTCCAACTTATCCAGTGCCAGGTCTGTGATGCTGGAACCTGCTCCACTATCCACAAACGTGGGTGAACGGGCGAAGTCGATGTACTGAAGTCTCAACCTTTTGATAGGGGCAACTTGTAAGTTCATTAAAGCCATCCTCAGGAGGTTCTCATTGAATTTACCTCTGTGAAATATGAGCTGAAAGGCTGTGATGTCTTTTAAACCCTCAAAAATGTCTTCCTCTCCCATGTAGTACATGAACTCAAAGAGGTTGCGAAACTGGATGGCGATGAAGGTCTTGTTGGCGAGGTCACGTAGTATGTGAAGTAGAGCGTTTGGCCGTTGATCTATGGCCATATCAAATCCTATCTGTTTTGTCTGAATGACTTCTAAACTTCCAGGCTCGTAGTAACGTAGATTGGAGGAACATTTGATGGCAAAACCTTGGAGCCTGATGTTCTTCAGGGGCTGGAAGTCACCTTTCTTTAGACCCATCACCAGAGGGCCACCCATAGACAGAATTTGGAGTTTGACAAATTTGGAGAAACTATCGGCCAAAGTGGCATGTTTGTAAAGATTGTTGGACATGTAGAGCTCTTTGAGATTCAACAGAGGAGTCAGAGCTGTGGCAGGAATTTCTTGCAGGGAGTTATTGAAGATGTTAAGATGCTCCAGTAGTGTGTTGTTCTTAAAGGCATCATTGTCAATGTGTGAAATGTTATTGAACTGCAGCTGAAGGACGCGAAGCCAAGGGAGGCGGAGGAAGTCGTCAGTACGGACAGCTCGAAGTTTATTGTAGGAGAGATCTATGTCTTCCAGTGTGGAAGGAAACTGTCTCCATGGAACACTTTCAAGCTGTCTTCCCAGACAGTCTGCAGAGCGGCCGGAGTTGTGGATGTGACAGGGTCCGTCGTCAGTGTTCGTGGTGGGGGTTGAAGATGGAGTTGGGGATGTGAGTGCTCCAAGAAGAAGGGCGCTAAAATAAACCAGTTTCCACATCATCTTGACAGACTTGTAGCCTTAAGAAACAAGAAAAGGAGAGATTAAATCCTGGCATAATATTCTTTAATTCAATAAAAAAAATTGGCAAGACAGTGAACAAAACTTTCTTTGGTCCTTTTTATATGTCTTGCTCCCTTCTTTTTTGTTTTTATCCCCTTTTCTTTTTCCTTTTTACCTTTTTTTTTTTTAACCTCAAACCTCCAGACTGCGGTACCGACAGATCACAGAGGTGTACTTTTTTGCCAAACTCACAGGTGATTTATTCTATCATTCATTCTTTTATGATTCTCTTAATTAATTTGTTCCCAGTGACTTCCCATCATTGTTTTTCTGTTTCTGTTTTAAAGGTCCTATTGGGATGGTGGCCAACCTGTCCTAAAATCCCAAAGCGTCAGTACTTCAAATCAAATCAACTTTTCTTACAAACAGGACCTTAATTAGTGCTTCTTAAAAATACCAATACATTGGGGTCTTGGAAACTGCAGTCAGAAGCTACACACACATACACACACACACACACTATCAAATTATGGTGTAATATCTTAATCTTGGCTTGCATCAGAGGAAAGTTGGCAGAACAAAGGAGGATGTGTAGTTTTCATACAATACATTGTGGTTACATCACTTCTCTGAAATTAACTGGCATGTAATTCCTGTAAACCCCCAAAAGCTACATGATTCAAAGACAACAAAGAAATCAGGATGAGCGAGCCATGATGTGGCAGATGACACAAAGTCTTTGATCAATTTTCTATAATTTCCCATTGACTCATGAATGTGTCTTTGCAGAATAAACTAACATTTAGTTTCTCCTGCTTTTGTAAGTGAATCTCGCAATAAACGCAAAAGTACAACATCGCTGTACAGTCATCACATGCTCTGAAAAAGACATCAGACTCATGCATATGACACAGACATTTTCAGTGGTCCCACAACAGCACTTCACAGTACTCACCCTCTTAAGACTTTCCTGCTTAAGGCTTCACATACAGACTCTTTAAATCCCTTCTACGAAACCTTTATTTATATTGCTGGTCCAAAGTACACACTGTTTTGACCCTCATGTGCAGCAGACGCCAAGCTTTATAACCCCCGTTAAACAATCAGTGTTGGTGTGATTGGCTGCATAAGTGACCTGAGTAAACATTTACTGTGTGTCTGTGCAGATATGGGAAATGCATCGTTTCCTTGTTTACTTTTGGTCACCTGTGACAGCTTGGGCATCCACCAGAATGAACCAGAGGGGGGGGGGATCAATGCATTTAATTTAATTTTGGTCGAATGCAGAATGGGAACTAAATTAAAATCATTTTACGAAAGCAGCAAAAACACTGATATTAAAGTGAAGAGGGTGAGATAAACTGATGTGTAATTCAAATATGTATTTATTTTTTTGACATTTTCAGCCCTGTGAGCAATAAGGAATGAGATGGACTGTGAAGTTAACTGTCACTGTTTGTTTATTTTTATGTATATATCCTTAACACATCTGTATAAACTCTTCACTTTCATTGTTTTCATTGTCTCACCACCCGTGCTGCAGAGACAATTAAGTTATGTCATCTAATCTAAAACATCTTTTCCTCGCTAATCCTTCCTCATTCCTCTCAGATCAACAGTCATCTTAATGACTCATTGTTAACATAACTGCGAGACAGCAAATGAAAGATTGTATTGTTTGAATGACTTGATCACACCCTGTGTTTACTGTGGCTGTCATTTTCCTTCCTTGACATATAAACACGATCTGTCCGAGAAAACAGCAGCCGTGATGCAGCAGCCTCATTGAGGAAACCAGACACCCTCCTCGTCTATCTAATCTGGTCAACAGTGGACAGCTGGTCCTGGAAATTGACGGTAGATTAGGTCGACATCAATAACATTGACTTAGTGAAACTCCTTGCGTGAAAGGCACTGTTGTAAAATGCTGCTGTAATACCACCCACCAATAACAAAGCTTGTTGTCAGAGTATTGAAAATGTATTCATGTTTGAGGCATTCAGCTCGCTCTCAACCAGAGTTTATTCTCTTTCGTACATTACGTAAAGGTTTTTAGCGTGTTCGTGGCAGTTTTCAAGGGTGAGTCCAGGTCTAGCATGGACGAAGACTGGTTCTTTAAAGAACTGGAGGCTGTAACATAAGCCTACAGGATCATAACATTGAGGAAAGTCCTATGTATGTATTTTGGGTAGCATTGAGGATATTACAGCTATTTTCCAGTGAGTTTGTAGTCAACATGTGATAATTGAGTCCATGGTCAAAACTTTGATGCAGCCTATGTCGGACCACTGTTTTAGATTAAAGGCCAGAGTTTTTACTACATTTCTCTCATGAATGTCACCTTTTATCAAAATTGCATTGTTCAGTTTTCACACAAGTCTCACAGCAGTCTGGTCAAAGGTCACGTCTCACGTCCACAGCTTTGATGTATGGATGTTTTGGCATCAGCGCGTCTGTTTAACTATTATCTTGCCATAAAGGCCTTTCAACCATGGGTACGTCCTCTGAAGAAGTCAGATAAGATTCTTTGTAGTAGTTTCTCTGTCTACAAACCATCTGATCCAAAACAAAGTGGAAAAAATAATTAAAGCCACGTCAGGAATTCTTCCCGTCACTCAATGATTTCCTAACCCACATACTTCTTTATGTGTATTTTGGTTCCTGACCTCCGGCTGGTTTGACATTAACCTGCCCTGCAGGAGTTTCGGCGTCACAATCTGATGGAGAGAATTTATTGGTTGACTCTGTGCAGGTTAATGTCAAACCTCCCTGTTCTGTGGTGTAATCGGCCTTTATCTGTGAAAGGAATGTGCAAGAAAATGCTGGCAAGTTTCAGGCGCTCTCACTTAATCCTTGAGCGTTATTCTCTGCAGCTTCAGAGATGTGTTGCAAACACTTCAGTGTCACCACACAGGTTATACAATTTGTAGGTCACACAGTCTACACGTGTGACTCATTGTGTATACAACACATATGACCCCTTTCCTGGTCAATATTTTTCACGTGCAGGTTTGAACCACTGCCAGGTTCATAAAGAATGAGCTGGAAATCCCCCCAGAACACGTGAAAATGGAAAATAGATATTATCTATAGGCTGACACTACCTGACAAATATCCAGTTGAACAGGTGTGGCAGCCAAGGGATGAAAGTTGATTCATGTTGAATGTAGTAAGAAAAAATACCACAAGTAAAAGTTTCAGTGTGACAGTGCCTCTTATTGTTTAAAGGTACACTCCCTGTCCTCTATGATGAAATCAGTAATATGCAAACTGTGTGAGCTTATAATCATTCTTAAATCATTTGACCGGCATCATCAGCAAGCCTGCCGCTCGAGCAAACAGAATAGAGTATTATGGTCTTTGTAAGACCTTTACATTGAGGCAGCCCAGTCACCAAGTACGTTTCCTGGGCTACGTGCCATATTGACATTTGTACATACATGCAGTTTGAATCTGCATTTTAACATTTGTAAGGGTGAAAACACTGGATATTTTAAGGAGACCTTGGGACATTATCCAACCAAAAGTTTGTGGTGGCATGCACCACCATTTTTGATCTCCAAATGTGTTTTTGAGCAAGACCTTGACACATTTCCAGCCGCTTTTGTGGCAACCAGAACAGGTATTTTAAGCCAGTCCATGAGGTTTTCTTCAGCCCAATGAAGTGTTTTTTGTGCCTAAATCTAACCCAGCAAAACCTAAAGAAGTGTGTAGCTGCAGTGTATGTGTGCTTTTGCAGAAACGTACTTGCCGGACATTTATTCTTGCGATTGTGTTGGATGGCGCATATGGTAGCTCAGAAACAAAATGTTGACAGAAGAAGGACTTTTGTATCACTTTTAGCAATGACATGGACTATTTTCAGAAAATAAACTTCCATGAATGTTGGGAGTTACTCTGACTTTCCAGGCTACAGCATCTACAGACATCCGGCCAGACGGTGGCCATCTAAAGACATCACAGACTGAGCTAGTCGGGCTCAGCTCTATACTGTCAGACCTCACTCAGTTTTCCTCACTCTAGGCTGTATGATGCTTGGCAGGACATCCATCAGCTTTGGCTATAGATGTTAAGCTGTTAAGCTTTTGTCAGCTTCAGCCTGAGTTAGTGCACCTTCTGTGTGGTGGAGTTAATGAGAAAATGTGCATCATAATCATCAAGGGAATGTCTTCAATGTGCATTAAAACAACGACAAACGACAGTTGAAGTTGATGGATGTTGAGCTAACTGTCATGATAGTACTTCTTCTGTAACACTGTCAAACTCACAAAGGTTTGAAAAACCATGGATCAAAATCTATTGCATCACAATTGAACCAGAGACATTGTGATGAATTCATTACCCATAATGCAATATGACTGCCAGGGGTTGGGTCAGAGGTTTGGCTGTGTTATGACAATAGCAGCTAATACAGCCTTGAGTGCAGATGAAAAGTGGGCTACAGAAGCCTGGTCAGGTCATTTCTTTCAAGCTCCACACCAACAGATTTTATTTTCATTTTCTGACTCGTAGTCTTCAGCCACAACAGACACTGACTCAAGAAGCAACTTGTCAGATTTCACATCATCCTCTGAAACCACAAAAGGATTTATACTGTAGGCCTACGACTTTTTTCACATTTGCAGGAGCACTCCTCAAGACCCGTAAACAGATTTGTGTACAAATTGGGTCCCACTTGCAAATTTTTCACATTGATTTTCAAGTGTTGGATTTAGGAAGCAACACATAAGCCTAAACTGTTGACTGGTTTAGGATTTAGGACCAGTGCATATCATTTTAGCCAAGTCTACCCAGAACTTATTAAGATGTAGGGCTAAAATAAAAAGCAATATACCAAGTCTAACTTAACTTCTGTATGTATGACTGTACTCTGAACCTGGTGTTGTGTGGTCCATAGCAACTCGCTGGATCCATAGTGCGACGTGGTCGTCCTGCAGTAAAATACCAACCGGGCTATCAAAGAAACAATAAATGGCTCCATCAATGATTAAGATATCTCTATTATATGCCATGAATGATGTCATTACTGTGTCTGATATTTACAGAGCAGTCAATAATTGTTAGAAATAAGCCCTTTCATTGATATCTGATGGCAGCGCTGTGCCGACTGCCTCTGTACGACATATTAATCTGGCAGCAGACTTGTTTCACTGATGAGAGTCCTTTCATCTGGTTTAATGATGCTCAATGTTTACATGCTACGTATAAAACATCATTGTCAAATATACAACATCCTCCTCACCGGCAGACACTCTACATGTTTTTGTGCTGGGTAACAATTTTCACATTAACCTCTGGCAGTATTAAAACATACAGTTTTGGATGTGGCTGTCTCTTAGAAAATCTGACGCCAACACTACACAATCAACTTAATTTCATTTCTGCTGCTCAAAGCACTCATTTTTCGTCACTTTTAAGAAAATAAGCTGCTGCGTTTACTTTAGAGGCAGTAGAAATCCTCTTTCAGAATTGGAAGTGACAGGTCAAAGCCCAGTGGTGAAATACAAAATGTAACTTCCTCATCGCACCGTCAAATCATTTTATTAGACCAGAAATATCCCGACGTAAGCCAAGCATAGTAATGACAATGAGTTAACCTCAGCTTTTATGTTCAAAGTGACACATCACATGATACAGGAGGAGGTGATGTCTGCTTAAAAAGTAGTGACATTTAGTTTTGTAGTTATGTACTTATTCCCTTAAGATTTACCTTAATTAATTCTGGTGTGATCGTGATGCTGACCATTTGACAGCGAAGAAACGGTACAAAACAAACAGAGAAAAACAACAGAAAAACATAATTAAGACTCTGATTGCCCATTTGAAGACAAAAACTAGAAAACACTTCCTTCTTATTCTGATGCCAACAAAAGATGCAAAAATTAACTTCTGATCTTGTTTTTCATTCAAGATTTAATTGAAAAACTCAGACACGGAGCAATCATCCACCCAGCTACCGAAAGCCAATTTTCCATTTTCAACCAATTTCAGTCGGAGCAGCAGTCTTATAATTGTTACAGACCTTAGTCACAGCAGATATTTTCATTTATCATTGCAAGAAAGGTGCATCAACGCATAAGTCATGATGTTTCTCAAAATGTCAATAGCCTTTTGTCATATCCTGGCATGAGGAAATTGATATTTCCACTTCCTGGCATTTGTCACGGGAAACAGGTGTAACGATTACTACCTTTTTGAATTTCTATTTTAGTGTTTCAGAGCCACGGTTCTATTGTTACACATGCTGGCTCATGATTAGGGCTCATTGCTTCACGTAATTGGAACAGAGCCATTGTTGGTGTTATTTGTTGTACCCGAGCATGTCCTGGCATGACAAGACACAATATCCACTAAGAGAAAGCTCTATTACATGGGACTCATGGGGAACCCCATATTTTGTTTTTTGAATATATAGAAGCGTTTAAACACAATTTCAAGACATCACGCCATTTGTAACAGACGGCAAGTTAATGTGAAGACTCAATAGCTAAAGGTGTTTGGGGGCTGGGTTCCCTTACCGTCACCACCACCTGGGCCAATGAGTCAATTAAACACAAACAGATCCCCAAGAACCCACAGGAGCCTTGGGCTTAACTTCTGATTGCTTTCATTAAAACCTGCATCTCAAAATGACTTTAGATTACCGAGAACACGTTCAGTATCTGCACCTCACAGTGGCGCTGCACAGACATTATCAGTCGTGACTAACAGCTGCTTACACCTGCCTCAAATTGGCTCATTCACTGTTGGAGCTTCACAGGTGCCACTGACTAAGCAGGCTGGTTTCCAGAGGAGACTGGTGTTAGCTTATTTTATGCTATAATCATTATCAAAACCAACACTGATCCTACCGACAAGTATAACTTGTGTAGCAAAAGCTTCAAAAAGCTTAGACCTCCATGTAAGAGCTCCATTGTCATTCCAAAACTATGGGTCACATTTATTGTAATCGGCCAGCTTGCCATGTCAGCGGATTTCAGAAGTCTGTTGCACAACAATGGAGTTTTAGGACACAGAGACATAAGCTATAACTGGCTTTGACTGCACAGGAAACACTTGATAGTGGATGTCCATTGTTGGCTTTGGCCTTTTCAGGGAATTAGTTGATAAAAACAAGAGTCTACACAGGGACAACTACTGTGTGCACGGTCACAACAAAAAACACAAGGAGTGGGACAAGCTCTCCCTGCTGTTTTTAAACATTCGGCTCAGACAGTTGGCATTTACAGAACGTCACATTTACTTCTGTTTTTTTTTTTTATCAACCATGCATAATAATATGACTTCTGCTAAAGTATATGTTCTTTGTTTACTGCCTCATGCACCAGAGACTGTACCAACTCTCTTGGGACACCGAACAACAGAACTTTCACTACTGTAATGATAAATAAATGACAGTAAACGCAGCCCTATGCATTTGGATTTTTTTTTTCCTGTTGTACCAAACTTATCATGAACTATGACCCCAAAACCAAGGTGCATATCGAACCGTGACAGCCTCCAGGTGTGTCTTGTGTGAACAGGAGATTAATAACTAATCTGTGCTCGGTGTGCAAGCGGAGACTGAAAACACTTGGAATCAAGCATCAATAAATGGTTGAAATCATTTTTTGCAACTCTCTCTGCACTTGTTGCTGGGAAGATAACAACTGTCCTTGGGTTATTTTTTTGTTTTTTCAATGCGTACAGGAGTTATTTAAATGAGAAGTATCACATTCATTTCTGATGATGGCTGCAGCTGATCAGTTGGACCAGCTGCCAGTCGGCTTTATCAGCTGTAGAGACATCAGATGAATTTGTGCCAAAAATGCCGTTATCTATATTTTAAAAAAAAATTATAACACAACTAAAACTTGTCGAGAGATTCAGCTCTGTTAACGGAGAGATGTACTTGTATCATTTCTTATAATTCAGGTAATATAATGTTTTCCTCATTAATGACGTATTATTTCACCCATCAGCAGCCCATCTGATATTAATCACAATGTTTTAGTTTTATGACCTGGAATTACAAACTCACGATTTTAAAAAAAAACAACCCAAAAAACCCCATCCATGTCACGTCCCCGGCTCCGTATATCTTAACTTGCAAAAACATTATCAGTCACTTGCACCTGAGTGTTTTCTTTGTTTGTTTTGTCTCCACCCATTAAATCAACCAGTGAATCTGATCTGAGGCTTTCACACACTCATCTTTCAAAATAAACACTAAACTCAGAGTCTGTTGTTGTTCCCAAAACATTTTGACATGATGCTTTACAATGACAAAGAAAACATTTGATTACTTATCACTGTTATTGTATCTTAGCCAGATGTCTGGAATATTGATGAACAGTTCTTACTATCAGAGTCTTTGTGACAGATTTATGGGCCACTGATGAATTGGATTTATTCAGAGTCTGATATCTCTGTTTTCAGTATCAGTGCTTCACCATATCTATAAACCTCCCTAATGTTCACTTGAGTCACATCATCATCGACAGAAGAACAATTACTGTGTGATGTTTGTTTCATAATCTATCAAAGATGGTCCAAAAAGTTTTGAATACAACAAATTCCAACTGCAACAAACTCAAACCAGATAATTTTCTGTATAAAGAGCCAAAACAAGTTTGAAACAGACATGAGAGAAAAAAAGTATTTCGACTCACCTCAAGACAGAATCAGATTCAACTCGTGTGTCAGTTTACCTTTTCACAACTGCTTTAACCCATGCTGCGTGTAAGAGGAGGACGAGAAGTGACTCAACACTGGCTGAGTAAGCCTGTGGCAACTCTGTGTGTGTGTGTGTGTGTGTGTGTGTGTGTGTGTGTGTGTGTGTGTGTGTGTGTGTGTGTGTGTGATGCAATGCTCAGGTATGTGGAAAGCATCAGGGGAAGCTATTTATTTCTGCCTCCAGAAGCCTTTTATTTTTGTTCACTGGGGCCATCGCTCTAGCCTTGCAGACAGATTTTTTTTTATTGGGCAAGGTTTGAGGTCCATTTCTTCCTTGTACCCAATAAATTAACCTTTAGATGTTTACAAAATCAACAGCAACATGGTCTGACAGGTTCTGTTAAAATTAATTAAAGATGATGGCAAATATTTGCGGGTGGAAAGACAGGAGAAAGGAAAATAACTGCAAAAAGAGTCGCTGCCTTTTTTATGTTGATTTTTACATCGTTATTAACACTCTGTAGCATAACTAACTGTCCACCTAGCCTCCTTTTTAAAAAGAGATTTGAAGATTTGCTGAACGTAGAAAACTTGACGGCTGTTCTCCAGATGGTCTTATCTTATGGAACAGCTCGCCAGTACGCAGGGAGTCAGGTACTGTTTAAATCCTGTGTCGCAAGCCCTAAAATATGAATGAAGATATCCATGCGGTGCCAGGTGCGCATAAGAAAGATAGGATTTTGCAGAGATCTGAGTGTGCACAGCTGCCAACGAGTTCGTCTGTGCTGGCAGAGTGAGCATAATCTGCTGAGAATGTGGAGGTTGTTTTTGTCTCTGCACATATCTTCAGTGTTGTTTTCTGTTTGTCTTTATCCCGTTTCCACACTGTTTTACACCACTATAGGACTCTGGTGAACTGAGCTTTTACTTTCACAGTAGCCAGCTCAGAGCCTGTTTTATAATGTAACAGGTATGGGTCAGGCCACTGGTCTTACATTAATCTGTCCAGGGCTGTGTCCAAGTTAGCTACCCACATCAATTTGTTTCCCCTTACCTTAACCTGAGCCCTGATTTTTCTCTAAACCTTACTGTCATTTTAATGCTCAACCTCAAGTCAACCTCACCCTAACCCCAATTTGTATTTGAAAGGTAATGTTATATTATCTGAGGGGAGGGCAAAATTTGAAATAAGGGATAACTGCAGGTTGGTGGCAGTTTGCGAACTGGGCCCATGTATCCTCAGTGTGATTTTCACTTCAGTTACCAAAAGGATTTCCATCAAGGGATGGAGAGTCAGACACTTCCCTGTTTTTTTTCTTTTGATACGCTGAATCCATTTCAACAAGGACGTTTCTGGCCATTATTAGTTTTCACTCAAAGACTTGTGTATACCAGTGTCAGCAGGAGATGATGGTGCGCAGTGTGAGGTCGGTGTGATCAAAGCTCCAGTAGTACCCATCCCATCATGGCTGAATTCAGCGATGCAGGTGTAAATACCAGCCCAATTTAAGGACTGCTTTGAGTTATCCATGGAAAAGTATGTCAGCAGTTTCCATTTTTTTGGTGGAGAATATTTTAACCCGGTATCACACCGAAGATTCGAACTGATGACCTGTTTAGCGGTCAAGTAAGCATATGTACGACAGGTATTTGAAAATCTAACATGGCTCATGTTGTATGACTGGACGATTTAGCCCAGTACGCCAGTTCCTCCACAGGTTGTGTGTTTTCAGAGAGTGCGCTGATCTGTTTAGCATCTTCTGAGTAGGTTCCGCTTCCTAAAAAAGATTTTGCCAGATTTAGGCAATGATTTGGGATATATGTTGGAGCAAGAAATGTAATGCATGAAAACCATGCACATCCATGTCCTGTCCACCCTGGGGCTTTTGGCCACCAGCATGTTCCAGCATGAGGTTGGAGCAGGATAGAGAAAGGGGTGTTTTGTTACCGTTTATGGTTAATTGGGGATGTTTCTGTATGCAAATGACCCCAAATATGTACGACTGGTGATTTAGGGCAGAACCCTAGGCAGGTGATGCTAGGGCAGAACCCACATGAAGGCCATTTGGGTCAACGACCCACAGGTGGCCCTAACGACTCTGAAACTCAGCTCACACATGTCCTTAACAACTCTGTAAGGACACTCCCACACAGAGTTTAAAAGCCTGCAACTCCCCTCCAGTTAGTTAGAAGTGAAGAAGCCTCATGGATGAGAGGAGAAACGTCTTCAAGAAACTGAAACAAGTCCAGTTGCCTACAATACAGCACTTAGGAACACTGAATACATACTAGTGTGGGTACGACCTGTGAGTGCATATTTGATGAATACCAATTTCATTGTACTTGCACAGGCTAAATGTATCTATGTCTGTTTACACCGGTGCACTCAGGGGGTTTGATTCAAATGCAGTTCTGGATTCCCCTATGATAGATCAAATTCAATAAAGAGTCCACCACTGAATACTGCTTTTCTTTTTATAAGCAGGTACTAGGCAACAGGCGATGTAAAACATTGACACTGACACAGTATCGTCAGGTGGATGGGTCTATTACACTCTGTGGTGTGACACTAAGATGAATAATTCCAATCGAAAAATTGTCCAGGAGACGAATATCTCAAAACCCAGGCAATTAAAACCCAAACGGTCTACACTGGTAGATACTGCTAGAAAAAGATAATTGAGAAAATATTGTATATTGGCTGAAAACACAATATAAATAGTTGTATTTGTCATGCTCAGATTACCATTTAACTGTCTTTACTCCTCATTGTGTTGAGAGACATGACATCTGGAAACAATTAGACTGGAATATGGTTTGATTTATTTTCCTGGCACGGGTTTAAAATTTCGTTTCTGGCCGCGTTCCTGCCGCTGCAAACAGTGAGAAGATTGACATGTGACACGACTCTGTTGGATGTGTGTTTGTGTGCGTATAAAAGAGACTTTCCCTTGTTTGCTTGTGTGTATGTTCCTGATAACTGCAGAAGAATGGATGTGCCAAACCAATTGAAAAGGAAAGAGGATTTATATTTATAGTGGCTCCTTGTGCTAATGCATGCCCATTTCCAGCTGGAATATATGAATAGGGGATTTAGAGGTAAACAGAGAGCTTGCAGAGTAAGATAGAGACTCCTACTCAGGGTCCTCAACAACGGCACCTCTCTGTTCTTGAGTAGAAACTTCAGGAATTGATTGACTTGTTGTGCAACAGGCTGCTTTTAACTCCATCAGATCTCAAGAATCTTACTGAATAAGATAAAGGTTTTTAAAGAAGGCTTCTGATGATTTTGCTGTATGTCGACTGGCCTGAGGAAGGTTTACCACATACATGGCTTTGTTTAAGTATATCAGCATGCTAACATTTGCTAATTACCATCTGCTAATTACAAAGTAGAGTTGGGTCTGATTGGAATCCCATTAGCTCTGCAGATATTTAATCATAGACCAGTATTGGTTAACAAAAAATTAGACCTGATGGTGGCGGAGAACATTTCTCTTAAAACCCCCAAATGTGAATGTCATGGTGGTGCTAATGGAAAAATTCAGATCATCAAAGTCATTAGATTTCATCATCAGAGAACCAATAATGTCTGGATAAAATGTTGTGCCATGAGTCCATCCAATAGTCGTCTCAGGATAAGTAGAACTTTGACCTGCTGGGGGAGCTACAAGAGAAGAGAGGGGGATCATCAGCGTCAGTAGGATTCATCTTTCTCATATCTTACGTGTTTCCATGTGTCTCATATCTTACCACATGGAAAGTAGTTGCACAGGTTAAAATTCATTTCATTTTGGTTAGTCATTGCTCATGGCTGAGTCATCTTTTTTTCATTGTCATGCCTTCAGTTATGACTGTGCTCACTGAGTCCATGCTTAGTCACAGGTTTTCTTCAGCTTTTCCTGAGTCATGACTGTCTGGAAGTCTGCCATGCAGTTGTCTAGGGCCAAGTAAGTTAGGTTTGTCAATGAGATGATTTTTTTCTCCCTCTGGTTAATATTTAGTGTGGTTTGAAAAAAAACCTCCTTCATTTGTCAAACAAGGACTTTGTTTCAGTGCATTTCGTTGCCTTTTTTAAAGGAACAGTACAACATTTTTATTTACTTTCTGAGAGTAAAAATTTCAGGATCAATACCAATCATGTGATGAGTTGTGGAACTAGCTTAGCTCAGTTTGTTAAAGCATAAGGCATGTATGTAAAACCCCCTAAAACCACAATCTGTTGTTTGACACACACGAACATGGTGAGCTTTAGAGCGGCTGGTGAGCATACAGTTTTTTTTTGGTACTTTAGAGAGAGTCAGGATGGCAGTTTCCTCATGCTTTATGATAATGCCTAACTAGGTTTTCACCCACGGATTCCAGCGGCAAAAATTTTAATGCACATGAAATAGGCATATTTCAACATATAGCAGTAGTTGTTAAATCACCATTCTGTTATTGCCAGAAAGGTTGAAATCCAGTTTTACAGAAGTCAGTACATCTTCTCCAACTGCTCAGCATTCACAGTCATCTCTCATCATCCTGCTAAAGATAGTTATCTATAATCTTTTAACTAAAGAGAATGCGATGCCAACCCATATTTCCTTTTTCTTATCATTTGATATTAATGAATGAATTATCTAATTTCAAATCTCTGTATTAACTTTTGTGCTTGGAAATCAAAATACTGTGTGAGGTTAATTGAATGAGCTTTACTCTGATTCTACGTCACCTCATATCCACAAGTTTCTCCTGCCGCAAGAGGACAATAACAAGGTCCAACAAATGGTTAAACGTGAGTGTTCTGTTGGTTTCACCTCCTCCTCATTGTCCTCACCTCCTCCTCAGTGTCTCAGAGATGAAGGAGCTCGTCTTTGACACAGACAGCCAGTGGAGATGGCGAAGAGCATTAAGTACCTCGGCTACCACACCACAGACTTCTATAAACACGGCCGACAAAGACTCTGCCATCCACAAACTTAAGGCTCTCTCAGCCTTCACCCTCCTCCCCTCAGGCGGAAGATGCAGAACAAATCTTTTTAAAAAAGAGGAATTTCGTGTTCTCGGCTATAAGGGCTTTGAAAAGCCTGAGCACACTGTGGTGTTTGTAAATGTTTGCTTGCTTCTTGTTTATGTACCTTGTTCTGGACGTCTTTTCTGTGCACAGACTATGCTAACACGTTTTCCTCTACGACGGACAACAGCGAATGAACTTGAAATGTTTTTTCAAAACATCTGTATTGCTTTTTTTAAAATCTGACTGTTTTTAAGATGTTATTTGAAATAAAAACACATAAAAATGACTGTCGTCTGTCCTAATTTCTTTTAACACTTATGTATCCATGGTGGCTCCTGTTTGAATTAAGGGCCACGAGCCACACAGGTGTAATTATCACCATGTGGTTCAGCCACAGTGTGAACATGCACAATATTTATACTCTTCTGTGGATTTTGTTTTTTCGACATTAAGCATAAAGTAGAATTTGTTAGTTGTAGTTATTAGTAAAGACATCGAAAGGTGGTACTGAAGTGTCTTAAGAGAGGTTACACTGGTGTGAAAATTCAACCTCCTTGATTATGTATGTGATCAGCTCTCTAAATAGACCTCAGTACTTCATTTTGTGCCAGTTCAGTTCATCAGAAAATGAAGAGGGATGGCAGCAGCCTCACTAAATACTCCTCAGTTGGAAATAAATAGATATTTCAGCTCTGAAACATTCATCAATCCAAACATGCTGGTTTTCCTTTTCAAGTCCAATCAGTCTACTGGCTACTTCTACATCATCTCTAATTTTTGGAGCAGACAGGTTTTACAGCTGTGTTATCTCAGTGCTGATTGGTGGAGATGAGATGATCTTGCTGGCTCCAGACTTGTAAAATGCTCTTGATCGTGAAAGAGGAGGCTGCAACAACATGGAAGCAGCCAAATATACAGGAATCATGGTGCATGTAGGAATAACCAGCAGAGGCTGGATTTATAACTCGGATGATGTCAGTGGATTTTAAATACTGAATAGTCTGTGTATCCTTTTTAAATATTCTGGTCAATACACCAGTCATTGGCCAGCAGATGGTGATGAAACATGCTCATCTTGATAGGAACCCCTAACTGAGTGTCAGCCATTTTGTGGTGTGTCTGCAGATTTCCTGCATGCACCTTCTTGTCATTCAAACAACTTTGAATGTGCACGACAGATCTTTCTCTCAGATCTCTTATAAAAGGAAGAGGAAGGACGAGACTAATTAAAACCAGCTCAGTAAACATAAGATGAAAAAGATCTCTTTTATTAATGCCACACTGTGAAACATCAAACCTTTAATACGCCCTTAATCATTCCTTCATTTACTCCTTAAAAAATGATTAACACATTTATCTAAATCATGTTTATGGTACAAGAAAAACCCCTTGATGTATCCATTAATTTGAAAAGAAGATAACTACACCCATTACAACATTTCAAAATGTCAAATGCCCTTAAATTAAAGGGATTTTAAAGGAGCAGTTCCCCCGAAAATGAATATTCAGTCAATATCTCACCCCCATGATGACGAAAAGTCAGGTGATGCTTCATAGTTCACAAAACATTTCTGGAGTTTCGCAGAAAAACAGCGTCGCAGCATTTTCCTAAACAACTGAAGCAGCTGGGGACTAAAACAAGCCGAGATATTCCGAATGGATTAGAAAAGACGTTATGTACATCCAATTTGTGAGCCAATAATCTTCAATGTAGATGCTAAGCTCAAAGCGTTAGCATGCATGACGTCTGAAGTGGGTGCAGGAGCTCGACCGTGAGTCAAAGATGTAAATAACATGTTTTCAAATCACTTTTGGAAATCAGGAAGAAGCTGACTGGAGCCATTTTATGTTATTTTATTTGGTTATCTTTTAAAACAGGTCAGGTTAGGAGAACGCTGCAACTCTGTTTTGCTGTGAGGCTCCAGAAATGTTTTGTGGACTACAACAGTCCACCTGATTTTCCATCAGCATGGAGGTGAATGTTAATTTTTTTCATCACTGTTCCTTTAAAGTGTACTTTCCCCCTTTTATTTTCACATAGATTTCAAATATTTGAAAAATTAATTAATCACCAATAAGAAGTGTTATTCAGGTTGGGATTTTGGTCATAATACAAAATATTTTCAACAACTACTTGAGTTCAGAATTCAATTATGTAATGAGTGTACCCCAGGTGTCAATTAGGTAATGAATACAATTTTTAAATAGTTTTCTGCATGAATTATTTTTTTTATTTTTTTTAAAAGGGGGGAAAACTCAAAATTGACAAAATACCATTACAGGTACACCTTAATTTGTACATTTAATTGGTTATGACCTTAAAAAAACCCTTAACTTCTGTAAGAAATACCTTTTTTAAAATACTATAATCCAATAATCCCCTTAAAATCCCATTAAAATATTACTTTCATTATTACTGATGGGTAAATTAATCATCATCATGTCAAATAAACACAATAAATCCTTTCTTTATACTTATATTTTATTAATTTTCACCGCACATGTTCAGGGAAACACATGTCAATATGGATTTGTTACATGAATATCTATTGCACTATAGATATCTGTTCTTTTAAAAATACATGTTATGAGATGGCATTAGACTGGCATGGCACCAATATAAATCTCTTTTTTTTTAATAGTAGAGTTTGGCATGTTACTTTTTAAAATTAGATATATCAAGACACATAATCGTGGGCACACATCATGTACAGAACTTGAACACTCAAAACCCCAGAGCAAACACAACGGCGACCCGCTTCGCTCGACATCGATTTCGTTAACAGCAGATAAGCGTGATCCACTAAAATGGTTTCCTGAAGGCAAATCAAGAGCTTGCTTTGATGGAGATTAGCCTCTATCTGGCCTGGACCGGCTGACATTGACGGATGTTGAGTGAGCGATAACTGGATTTTCGATAAAGCGGCCGCGTGAATATCCATATCAAAGCAAGGACTTGAACACAGAGGAGATGATGTTTGAAGACGGCAAGTGTTGGTAAATGCTATAAATCTAAATTCCACGAATTAGCCCGGAAAAATTGTGGATATTGAAGCTGAGCCTTGTTGAGCTGAAGAGGATGATAGGGTAGTGCTGAATGATGAAGGTCTGATTCAAGCTGTCTGAGGACCACTGCTCTTTGTGAAGAGGGGGAATACAATCACCTCTGCACAGCGTCAACCATCTGACCTTTACCGAGCTGTTATTTGAGGTCAGCTCTCCTGGCGACAAAACAAACGCTGTGTCCCAAATCCACACTATAACACAGATCTGCTCTGTGTGCAATGACAGCAATACAATAACTCAAAACACCAGCATACAGGCTGGAGTGTAGAGGTGACGGACGCTTCTGTCCAACAATAGATATCTGGGAGCTACTAACAGCTGAAAACATTTCACAAAATTGATTCAATAACAGACTTAATAAAGCATTTAAAGACAAAACAGAGTAACGATTGTGGTTGTTGTTGAGAGAAATGTTTCTCCTTGGTAGTTTTGGCACATTCTTGAAAGGCATCTCCTTGAGCTGCCTTGATCTGTGTCACATTGGGCAAAAGATGCTTTGGCACATTGTACAAATGGTCAAGGACAGTTCGTGTTGATGTTAGACTGTCAGAAGTACTGTGAGTTTAGGACATAATAAATCTAAAAAAATCCTTTCACTGCGTATTTCTGATGGCTGTATTTACTACTAACTTTGGAATTAAACAGTTTTTATCCAAATCCTAATCTACAAACATTTCACACTCAGCTCCACTTGGAACAGCAATTAAAAATACTGCTTGCTGCAGCATATTTACCACTTTTTGAATTGAATAATTATATGTATATTCAAAACGTCTTGATATACTGATTATGATTGCATAATTAAAGCTGCTACAAGGAGCTTTCATTAATTGTTGACTCTGGCGGCCCCTGTGGACAAAAGTGGAACAAAGTAAACTTTGTTTTAGTGCCATCAGACAACAGAGCAACTTGTTTCCTTAATTCACCCTCAACAAATAGATCTTCAACTTATTTTAGTTTTACTTTACTTGTTTTCACTTTATTTAACTATTATAACGTTACAGAAATAGCCACTCTTCTTGCTGATAGTCTAGTTTGCTTATGTAGCTCATAAAGAGGCATCAGTATTAAACTGAGACTCTTTCATAACCAGTTGAAAGTTCCTTGTCATACGTTTGAATAAAGATTTGAATAACTTTATTTTCGTAATACTTCTACTAAGCTGATGTAGTGGAAGAATTACTGAAACCAAGAGCTATACTTTGAGGTATTAGCACAAGTCAGACTACTTCAATGGAGCAATGGTATAGTGCCTTCCAAAAGTGTCCAGTGGATTGGACAAGAGAGTCTGTCACATCTATCCTTAAAGTCTGATTAAGTTTAGCCATCTAAAAGTAAGATCAGAGATGGCATGTGACCCATGGTCTCAGCTTTCAAAGTAACATGCTTTTAATGGCGTCCACGACCTGTTACTTAATGGAGTTTGCTGTGGTACCATTGTCACGCTACTTCTGTCTTTGCTACTTAGAAGAAGTCATTATCTACATGACTGCAAGAGGTCACTTTTTATAGGAAAACTTTGACCAGTGCTGTCATTCTCCTGTCGAAGACAGTCTCTGCAAGTATACAGTATGGACTTGGGACACAGTGACAAAGCCTATGATACAAGCTTTGTTTGTCTAATTAGCATTGGCCTGTCCTCTTCGTGATAACAGGTTGATGAGTCAATTCACGACAGTTACAGAGCAGTTATGGGTCCAGAATGAAGGAGGTCACAGGAAATGCCTAGAGTACATCTGAGCATGTTGAGTTAGTGTCCTGCCAAAAGTCTCTGGCAGCGTGGACTTTGTTAATGGCCGTTACTAAGTGTTTACCAACACTTTGCTGGTGGCTGGTGTTAATTCCCACCCTGGTGGTGACACAGAGACACAAAGATGATTAATATGCACGTCAGGTTTTTGTGTTTGAGTTTACACGTCCTCAGAATTTGTCAGGGAGGTATTATTTTGCGAGGTAAGGAGCGAGGGATTTAGCAGATGACCATAAGAAGAAGCAGCAGACGGATGAAGTGGCTCAACGCAGCTTTGTTTTTGTTTTTTGGCACAGTCAGTAGCCCGCGTCAGTGCAATACAGAGCGCAAGAAGATCCCCGAGCAGCAACCCACAACCGAGCTGAGTGAGAAACACGACATTACTTCACAGCCGAGGACATGCCGCTCGTATCCCTGATGGTGTAAAATAAATTCTTTAATATGCTGCATGACGAGCCGGCTCCATTGTCTAATTGGCTATTAATGACATTTCTGCCACAGTGGAAGGCTCGGCACGGCCAGATTTATGTAACATTACTGAATGGTAATTCGCAAAGCTCTGGAGAACATGCTAATCCGCTGCATAATTCATCGGCGCACAAGCCTACTACTTCTTCAGTCAGCTGATCAGTATTCATAAGGTTTGATCTTAGTTTTGGGCACTTCAGTGCTGTTGAACTTCAGCTACATTCCCACCTTGTAGTTCTTTAACATTCAGCCTTAATCTTACTCTTGATAAATCTCGTGTTATTAGAAGAGAGGTTAAAGAATGGTGATGTTGAAATCCTATAGCCGCCGCTGGTTGTGGTTGCTGCTGTACGTCAGTGAAGCGTCTTGGTTGGAATCTGTCAAGCCTTTTGTTTCACAGCATTAAGATACAAGTAAAATAAATGACTATTTTCTTGTCTATTTGCACTGTTCCTGGGGAAAGAGGCAAAGCAGTCAATGTTTACATATCATGTTATAACTATGGCATAAGAACCCAAACAATTGAGACAAAGATTCACATACGTAGGCAGCAATGGTAGAAATCAGCATCTGCAGAGCAATAAAAATACTGAACAAACTTCACGGATCTAAGTACAAGCCTTTTTTTTTCCTCCTAGCAAACTATAAAACACAAGCCCAATATGCAGTTCCATTTAGCTTCATCTGCCCTTTATGATGATGTAATTATGTGTTTATTGAAATTGCTATAGCGTAACACCTTGTTCACATCTTTTACGCATTGTCGGGTTGACATAAAATTTGATGTCATTTGCAGCAGAATAGCCCTGCGTTTCACTGTCGGTCCTGCTTCCTAAAAACCGATAGACACCTGGGGATTTGCACCATTATCAAAAAAAGGTCACTGCTGCTTCACATAGCTTGCAAGCCTCGTCCCCCTCCACACCTAATGGAAAATATCCAGAGTTGGTAACACTTCATTTTACAGATCTGTATATTTCATTTCAGCATATTTGATTTTTACTGCAATAGTAATTACCTCCAAAGTTATTGAAAACGACCAATTTATTGATACTATTCTGCTATTTCCAAAAAGCACTTACTTAATAGCTGAGAATTTTGTAAATGCATTGATTTCTGCTTATCGTCTGCTGATCATGTCATTTCAACTTCCAACTAGTTTCTGTCCAACTTCCCCTCAGCAGGCCACTAATTGAAGAGAGGTGTTGTAGCTTAATTTCCAACTAGTTCAAAGCAGAATATTATTAAATAATATTGGGCCAATTTTCACTAAATTTGGCGGTAATTATTTCAGCAATAGGTAGGTAATTTCAAATATGATGCGAGATAATTACCACCTACTTTCCATGAAGTTTGCAGACCTGTAAAGTGTTACCCCAGAATTCAAACTTTCACATTGATTGATAGAGATGAATTTTGCCGAAGGGTTGTCTGATCAATACTTTCCTGCTGAAAGATTCTGAAATTTTTTCCACAGGAGATTTAGGCAATGTTGTGTTTACCACATCCTGTAAAGGCGGCTGTTTTGTTTCCGATGCTCCGGGGAGGAGGAAAGAAGATGGCGTGTACAAAGGAAAAAACAACGGACAAAGCTGTGAACAAGGCGTAATAACGATGTCTGATACCATCTGATAAAAAGATGCAAGAATCTGCCTCGTCTGAGGAGGAGGTGCTGAGACACAGTGATGTTCGAGAAGGAGCTCTTGCCCATTCGCCTACTTCCTGTCAAAAAGCTGACACTTCCTCCCAGCGATGTTGTTAGACTCAGCTGCACTAATTACAGCGCCGAGTCCAACCGAGTCTGCAGTATTCTGCCCTCGACTGCAAAATTGTGCTTAGGAGTTTATGTCCCAGAAGTGTTAAGGCTTTTTAAATCTCAATACCAGACATTTTTCTAAGTACTAATGAGCTATACCAATGGAGGTCAACGAGATGAATGTTTAGATGTATGAGCGGTATTAAAGGTTTATATATTCACAAATAAGCACAATCAAGTCAATTTCAAAATAAGTAGAGAAATGGTAAAAAGAATTGGCCTGGTATTGGTGTTTTTTGCCCCACTCATTAGATATGTTTATCTTTATGTGTCAGTGAGGAAAGGTTCGTAGAGCACCTCATTATGGCTGAATAGATCGAACTTGCAAAACCCGCCAATTTATGAACTGTAACGCCTAGTCGCTTTAGTCTGTTAATGAATGTCTTCTCCACTTCTGGTCTTATTAAGAAAGCTGCAGATGTGGTGCTTTATCCAAAAACTACAGAATTTAATCCTTCAATCAACATATAACGACGTATTCGTGACTCTCTAAAAATCGATATAGAAAAAGGTGAGTTGTCACCGTTTAACCCAACCATGTACTTCAATGCTCTGCGAACCTAACCTCCTAACAGCGGCTCCATGTCTTTCCTGTCATTGGGAGCCAGTAAGGATGAGGGGTTAGCATTAGTATTAGCTGCAGTTAATGGAGCCACAGGGTAACCACGGCGAGCAGGAGCGACGGCCCCAAGGTGGAGGCCAGCGAGGCGGCGGCCAGCAGCCTGCCGTTGTTCTTCAGCCTGAAGGAGATAACCTCCACCTTGAATCCATCCTCAGTGGCCATGCAGCGGAAGACGCCTTCCCTCAGGGGCGTGTCGATGACCGGCCCCAGGACGCAGAAGTCCCCGGAGAAGAGGCAGGGATAGTTCTTGACGCAGTTATCTTTCTCCCAGCGGTAGGTGGCGTGGAAGGAGCGAACAGGGCAAGGGAGAAAGATGGTAGTGTTGGACTGCACAAATACTTCTCTGGGGGAAGTTCGGCGCTGCTTCAGAGCTGTCGGGACAAAGTAATGATGAGTTTCATACCAACAGTAGTCCTTTCAAATTGAAAATAATAGTTAGTTGCTAGCCCAGTACAATCAACATTTACATTGTCGACTAATCGACTAATTTTTTGATCAATCGATTAGTTACTTGGTCTATAAAATGTCAGAAAATGGTGAAATATCCATCAAGCCCAGATGACGTCCTCAAATGTTTGTTAAATGTCATTAAGGAGCAAAGAAACCAGAAAATATTCACATTTAAGAAGCTGGAAACAGAATTTTGACTTTTTGTTTTTAAAAAAATTACTCAAACCAATTAGATGATTATCAAAATAATTGGCATTAATTACGTTGACAACTAATCTAATTGTTGCAGATACCGACTGTACTTCTCTTTGTGAAACCTGATAACTCAACAGTCATCCAGCCCATCTGTATATCTCTGCTGCTCTAAACACCAGTCATTTTGTAGATATTTGCCAAGACTAGATTACCAACCTGGCAGAGCAGGCGCCTGCCTCAGTGCCCCAGACCCTTAGGGACCCAAAGTCCCCATTTTTATTATATTTTGTGTCATTTGGTTTGCTGCTATTTGATTAGCTGCAATTTAATTTGATAATATGCACCACAAAATCACATTATCAACAGAAATGATAGGCCCTAAGGTGTGTTCTCCAGTATCTCCAGCCTTGTCGGGGCGGGGGCCCTGTGCCAAGTTGTCAGGAGGGGCCCGCAGCTTAATTTTAGCTAGCAGCTTAATCCAACCATGATGATTGCAGGAGAAATAAAAGTCACACTGAAGCAATGCTTTCTAAGTTTCTTGCATAGTTGGAATAACAGAATAACAACTTTTTAGTTGGTCCACTGTGGATGAACAGAAATCGAGACCCCTACATCGGAAATTTCAAGCTTCATTTCTAAAGAAGACACCAAAGTGTCGACCTCGCCGTGACTGATGAGTAAACATCGGGATGGAGCTCTGACACGACTGCCAGAGAGGTCATGGCAAGGACTATCTCAAAATGATTTTCTGCTGAACCCAACTGTGTGGCAGCTGGTGTAACACGGGCCGCAGATGGAGTCTAACCAATTTATTATGTAATTGTGTTATTTTAGAAAAAGCAGTCTTTGCAGTTTGACTTGTTAGTCTAATCTTACATTTTTTGATGAAACGCTGCACTATCATTCCCCCTGGACAATTCAAGGTGTTGATCTAAAAACACTTCACCTTGGTGTGCAATGTTTTCACAGAGTGTTGAATATGTTTGAAATGTTTCAACTCTGCATATTTTCTGTGGATCTATCATCGACATCAAATGAGGGAAACCTCTTTGATTCTCAAGGCTTAAATAAAGGTTTGAATTGAATACAAGAACAGTGCTGCTTCGTTTTACCTTCTACATTGATGGTGAACAGATGAGGATGCTGGGACCTATTGATTTCTGTACAATGTAGCCAACAAATGTATGTATACATTTTTTGTAGGGTTCTTATTATCAGGAGTCAGCTGCAAACCATAAAAAGTCAGAGGTGGAGTTTTTAACCAAGTAATGAAGTTATTTACCCAGCTAGTGTGCAACAGCTAATAAAATCAGTGGAGGTTATTATTTCAGCTGAAAACATTTTCTTGACTCTTGACTGAATGATTTTGAATGCCGTCATTGTAAACTGCACAAATGCAGTGCGACGTAGCAACAGTAACTAAGGAAGGCTTAGCACAGCTTCATTATTTGTGTTTCTTACAGGGACAGTTCACCTCCAAATCAAAAATACATATTTTCTAGATTGTTTTGGTGTGACTTGATGAGTTTTGGAGATGTTGCCGTAGAAAGGGTCTGCCTTCTCTCAAATATAATGGGCTTGTGGCTCTCTAAGTGCAAAAAATTTACATTTCAAATGTCTCTTTGAAGAAATCATGACCAGGTTAATCAAGATAATCCACAGACCTTGTTGTGAACAGTTTCACGTAGGAACTATTTTCTTTCTACCGAATTACATCCTCCAACCCAAGGGATGTAAACAGCATGCTCCTTGGTTGAGCTGCAACAGTAGCTAGCTTTGTACATGCAACATCTACTGCATGTCTGTCTGTCCTGGGAGAGGGATGGTTGCTCTTCCACACATTTCTTTAATTTTTTCTGACCTGTTACAGGGGTTTTCGAGGGTCTAAGGACAGAGGATGTGGTTCACTGTACAGACTGTAAAGCCCATTGAGGCAATGTGATTGTTATCTTCGGCTATGTGAATAAAACTGATTTGATTTAGTGAGCTCAGTTAGCTTAGTAAATCAAATTAGTAAGTGAGTAATTGCATGTTTTCTTCTTGCACGGTAATGCGGAAAGACAATAGTTCCTCCATGAAACAGCTCACAGTGAAGTTTGTGCATTATCCTGTAGTAACTGGGTCATGAGAGAGACATTGCTGTTGAGTTTTTCGAGTGTGCACCCCAAGCCGAGTGCCTTCCATTATGTTGGAGAGAAGGTAACATTTTTATGGCCGATACGTCCAAACCTCTGCAACTCACACCGAAACAATCTAGATGAATAAATACCACAACAGGCAAGAGATGAAATGTGGATTTTTTGATTTGGGGGTGTACTGCCCCTTTAACTGCATGTCTGTCAAACTCTAAAGTGGAATTATTTTGATTTTATGAAACTTTGCATTGTGCAGTTCCTTTGCTTTGAGTTATCAGTTAAAGATCATCTTTAGTATTATTTTCATTGGAAACAGATGGAAGCTTGCTCTTGTATCCACGGGCAGGACCACTGACAAGACTGGAAATAAATACAACGTTTAAATCCGATCCCTTGAGGAGATATCCTTCGCTTTAGAGAGGAGTAATTGTCCTGATCATTCAGGGTTATAACTGGGTTTTGAGCTTTTAAACAGGGCAAACCATGATGCAAGAAAAAAAATCTCTCCCTGCGGGTTTTGGACTCCGTTCAATTATATGATAATCATCTTTTTACTGTAGCTGCTCAGAAAAGGTTCCTATTTTGGTTTAATTAAGATGCAGCTGTGAGTGGGAGAGAGCAGATAAGGGCTCACCAGCAGCTTCCCCACAAACCGAGGAGTTCGAATGGTCCAGATTCTGAATGAGTGCCCTGTTGGAAAATAATAGAGATGAGAAAAAAAAATTAGCGGCGTTAAATAGTTTCACAAATGGCTCCACATCAAGCTACTGTTAACTCACAAATTAAAACATGCAGAGACAAATCATTCAACAATGTCGGGGAGGGGGGGAGGAGAGAAGAGTCAGGGGCTTATTACAGCACATGATTGATTTTTATATTCTCTCTTAAAATTGGAAATGCACAAAATCCATTCAAGCCAAAGCAATTTAAAGGCTGAGTGAAACACATTATTAGTTCAGCGTGAATTTCTTTTTGGTGATGTCATGTTTCTCTTTGAACTGCAGTTTCTTCACAGTTAAAGCAAGTTTCATCACCTCGGAGACAATGATTGTCATCCACAGCGTCCCAGAACAGAATATCTTTCTTTAATTATATAATTATGCTTCAGATCACGGACACACTGCTTTTTGTCGATAGTGGCTCGTGTAAAAAAAAAAACAAACAGTCGATGCATGTAGTTCTGCAGCAGTGACCTCATATCCAATCATACCCAGTGGTGACGTTGTATCCAGGCGGGATGGTAATGCACTTCCTCCTGGCCCTGTCCCAGCCGCAGTATGGATCCCTGGAAAGGATGCACTCCCTGCAAGTGTCGCCATAGCGACTGCAGTCAGCCAGCGGCAGCCTCTGGACCTCCATCGCCGTACCAACATACAGATGTCCCTAAGGAAGAGGAGATGCAATAGCGTATATAAGAACAGCGCCAGTATTACAGGAATAAATCAGCCAGTGATGTTCTGTTATTCAAAACGGCAGGTTTTATGAAATAAAACATACAAATAATAACAAGCAGTGAGTGTCTTCCTAAATTTGTGTTCTGTTTATGACAGATGAGCCTCTTAAACAGCTTTCAAACCTACATGGAGAATAAAAGCCTCAACTAAAACCCCAAAATTAGGACTTCTTTACAGATGACACGACTGGAAGATATTTAATAATTCATAAAAAGCTAGTATAATCCTAAATAAAACATTAAACAGCCTTGTCCATCCATGTAAGTATATTTGCTTTCAGAGATAAATGCACATTTAGAATTTAGTAGAAATTTCACAAACAATCACAAGAAACTTTTTACTCTGTCAACGTAGATATTTTTCAGAATCTTTAATGAGCTGTTCTGTTTGTTTTTTTCTGGTGTATTTCTTTTGATAAACAAATTGCCTAGAATGAAAATCCACCAAATGTAGTTTCACTGAACCAGTCCACCCAAAAACTGAGAATTCAGTCACTGTCTACTCGCCCCCAGGCTGATGGGAAGTTGCGTGAAGTTTCGTAAGTAACAAAATATTTCTGGAGCTTCACAACAAGACAGCGCTGCAGCTTTCTCCTAAACAACTGAAGTAGCTGGGGACTTGTTACGAGCTGTAGGGAGCCATTTTATAGGGTTTTCTTCCTTTTCTTTTTTTGCATCACTGTTTTGCTGTGAAGCTCCAGTAACTGTTTCGGATTTAACTCTCTACCAATGAATTCTGAATTAAGGCTTAAAATCCAGAGTCCTACTTCCTCTGATTGAGACCTTGGTTACTTCATAGCTACAATATACTGTACAGCTAAGGTGTGATTTATGTACCCTATATGTCTAAAGGGGGGCCTGCAGCCCTTACCAGCCCTGATACATTATTAATGTTGAAAGCATGCAGCTTATATCACCCTCCACCACACTGCGTTCTGTTACTCCTCGTACCTTTTGGGAGTCGATGGCCATGTTTAGAACAGGGCCCTCGTTGTGAAACATGGAGTACTGAGATATGATGAAGACCCCCTCGCTGGTGTGAAGAACTTTGAGAACTTTGCCTTGTTCTGTAGAAATGAAGGAGAAGACAGCGTAAATGGAGCGGAGCGTCCTCTAGAACACTTCTGCAAGTGCACACATGCAGAAAAAGACATGAAACATCCTCGGTGTCATATGTTAAAATTTGTGCATTCTGGCGGTTCTCTCCTTTTCCTGATATGCGGCCCTTGTTCTGCCGTCCAAAGTGCTTTTTATAAATACATGGATTTGAGTTGGACAGCTTCCACTCTTAAAAGGAGGCTGGAGGGCTGACAGCAAAATGGCACGCTTGAGTTTCAGATTTTTTTGAACAGGCATTTGTGGAGGCAGAGCTCCTCTGGATAGAGAAACAGTCTAAGTGTCCTTGTTTAACCTCAATGGATGGATCCAAAATCACAGTACTGGCTACAATAATACAGACGAGGAAATGTGTTTTACTCTGGCTGCTGATAGCAGGGTGAAATTCAGAGGTTGAGCTCTGTAGAACCAGCCCAGTCAGGTGGCAGTTAATGTTAAAGTTTGTCACTCTCACATACATGTTTATTAATTGACTTTCACAGTGGGAGGTGGAGGGGACGAGGCTGTCAAGCAGGTGAGTGTAAGCCAGATATACCCCTGGATATTTCTAATGAGACCTTGGATACATCCAGGCGTGTTTGTGGCGACCAAACCTGTATATTTTTCACTGGAATTCGAGCCATCTACAGGCGTGTTTGTGGTGGCAGAACCAGGTGTTTTGATGGACATCTCGGCACATTTCCAAGCATGTTAGTTGTGACCAAAAAAGTAAAGCTGCAACTTAAAGAAACGTACAGCTTGAACCTATCTGTGGTTTTGCAGAATCGTAGTTGGCTAACATTTATTACTGAGTGGGTTGCCTTTGTAGGAGATACACTAATAATAAACACTCGTTAATGGGGCACCACCTCCGTTATTTTGTCTATTTGAATAATCCGGAGGTAATTAATCAAATTCGACTGGACAAGTTTAACTTGTATCAATTTTAATCAATTTCAGATCAATTTATTCATCTCATATATGAAGTAGTGAATTCTACACATATCCATCGGTTCTCCACATTAAAAACAAACCTGCACAGACAACGACATGCGGTTAAATATGTTTATTGACTAAATAATTCAGGTTGAATAAATGAAATGGCAATTTAAATGAATAACACAGGTAACAGGAAATGTGAAATAACTAAGTAATGGGTTATTAGTGGAATATAGGCTGATGGTGAGATCATGGGTTAGGTTGAAGCATTTAAATATTACGGTAGTAATTTTTAATACTAACGAGACCCTAACCGAATTTCTCTTAAGCTAAAAGATATGAATCAGAGCCATAGACCATCTCATGTATCATGTGTGAATCCAGCTGTTGTGAGTGATGGAGAGCCTACTTTCTCAGCCGAGTTGCGGGCCGCGGCAGCGGATTCCCTCGGGTGATTTGCAACTCTAGCTGGCGGTCCGATGGCCGGGGTCAGCTCGTCCGGTATCAGTCGGTTGGGCACCTCGGTCCGTTGTCTTAGGAAGAGGGCAGCTGGTCCCGTACCGATCCGGTGCAGATCTTGGCTCAATGCCCAGCGGGATGATACCGCTAGCGAGCGCTGGGGGCTTGTCACAGAGTCTGTCTTTCGTTGGAAACCGCTTGCACGGTCTCGGACACAGCAAGTTGCTGTGTCGTGATGATGATTGTGATAAAGATGTTCTTCTTCGTTTCTTCGAGTGGTTTTCAGGCTCTGACTTTGTAAACTAGATTTAACTTCTTGAATAAAATAACTGAGGAGGATACGTTGATCAGGCGGATCTTCCGTTGTTAGTTAATGCAAGGTAATCTAAATTAAGTTTACTTCTTCAAAAGCGAGTTACGATACTTAACGGTATAAAACAAATTAAAACAGAACTTCGTTCTGGTACAAACTTAATAAAAGAAGCTAATCAATACTGCGAAAAATATAAAGTGAGAAAAATCAACGCGTGAGCACTTCTGTTGAGATCGCTGTCTTGGAGCGTGTTTCAAAGTAAAGTGAAGAGCTTCAAAATAAGTTACAAAAGAAAAACTTAAACAAAATTAAACTGAACAAAAACAAAACTGTAAACAAACTGAAACTAAACAAAAACTTAAAACTGACTCGAGAGACGTGATCTCTCCGTTTTATTATTCGCAAATCGAGGCGTGTCTAGGCGGGGCTTACCGGCTTTTATCTCCAAGATTTAGTGGAGGTGTTAAGATTCACAGAAACTCACTGAACTAAACCGTGCTTCACCTTCTCAGTTTCTCACCATGGCTCAATAGATGTACTTTGTCTATCATGACAAGGATTATGACGTGATTAAACATTAATTATACATATTCAGCTTAATACTTGTTAAAACAAAGACATATCAGAGTCATTTACTGGTTATAACCATGAACATATTAAACAGAATATTTCTCGTCCAACTGTATCAGGACTCACCATCAGGAGGTGCTGTGGTTCCACCGAACACAGTACAGATTAAACATTAAAATTTGATTTCAGTCAATCTTAATCGTAGAGAAACGGGAGAAAGATCAATTTTATGAGCTTCTCTTACTGTTTCTTAATATGTAAGAAATAAGATTGTGAGATACTGACTTAATGGTTAATTAGAAATGGTCTGAAATCTGGAAGAATACAGAGACCATTTGGTTTGGAATGCGAGCAGATAGCATCCAGATGTGTCATAAATTTAAAGAAGACAGAGTAACAGCATAGAAAAACACGTCAGAAGGTGTCCGATGTCCACTCTGTGAATGTTTGTGGATCAGAAGTCATAGAGACAGAGAGAGAAATAGGTAGAAAGTGATCAGGCGTGTTACTTAATCTGCAAATGTAAAGACATTGTATTAACACATTCTGAAGACATTCGTTCGTCCTTCCTGGTGAACTGACACAGGTAACTTCATGACCTGTGTGAGGAGGTTCTGGTCAAAGGGAAAAGAGAGTTCAGAAATGGGAGTTTAGTTGTAAATTAATTAAAACTGTCCTCATTTGAAGTCTTTATGGTCCAGGAAACACTATCCTCTCTGCCAGGAGATAAGATGGCACCCCTGTAGCCTGTAAATCGTCTTCATCCAGATGAAAGGGTTAACAAGAAACAACAGGCCTCAATATAATGCAGAGGCGATGGACAGAGGTTCCTACACCTTGAACACAGCAAGCAATGGAAATCAAGTAGCAGCTTTTTTTTTTTACTTTTTGATTACTTGGAGTTTTCAATTTCCTCAAGCTTTTATTCTTTCCTCCAGCTGGCATCTTTTCAATGACGGCATCAGATGAGGACCATTTGATGTTACAAAAGGATGGAAAATCGGATTTCTCATTAATTCTCAACTCATTACATTGAATCATTTGTAACCACTGGCCATTACGCTATCCCTCTGGATTAGAGGTTGAGTAAAGCAGGCACTAACCCCTGGCCTCAGAACATAAGGGGCCTCAAAGGTTCCAGGCCGACTGCATGTCAACTGGTTTAATAAAATATATTTGGGAATATGCACCACTAGAGCACAATATCAACTGACATGATTAAACCCTTTAGGTGGGTCACACTTAATTGTGGCCCTGTGTCAAAGTCTGGTCTCAAGACCTTCATTACTGTGCTTTGTGGGTGTTTTTTTAATCAAATTACGACCCAGCAAACCTCAGGCCAGGTAATTATCCTGCACTGAAGAACTGTGCAAGCACAAAGTGTGGATGGAAAAGACACTCAGTGAGAAATTTTGTCCTGTTTCTGCAACTAATTTGTTATTGCATGGAGAAAATGGCTGTGGGAGAGCGTTTTTTTACATCAATTAAATTCCAGGATCTTGTTTTAAAAGGATGAAGGAGAAACCATCTTCACAAAGATGTGTGATCAGGAAGGGCTGTAAGGTCTTCACTGCCGATAGACATACTCAGTAAGAAATAATAATAATAATAATAATAGGCACACAAAACAGTGCAGGGTGAAACCACCCCTAGAGCCTGTTTATGTCCAGATGGATCTTGTTCCACACAATATTGACAGACGGTAAAGTCAAGCGCTCCGACCAGGGCAGAGACGCACATAGGCTCAAATTACAGTGGATCAATAGGTCCATTGGCCCCATTTCAGATGAATCTGGTCATTTATACCATTTCTAACATATAAATGTCCATCCTCACCACAAGCTGGAACAATAGCATAGCTTCTGTTAGCTAGCTGCAAAAATGTTCATGAGCTATGGTCACAGCTAGCCTAGGCTCACCAGACTGTTTCGCAAATGTGTATTAGTCCTGGAAGTTTTCAGTTCAAAGGGGTGCAGACTGAAATGTCTTTGGATGCAGTTGGACAGACCTACAACCAATCAGATCAACCAAATGTGACATGTAGCATGTTAGAGCGTTGCTCACTTTGTTTTCAGGAAGGAAGAAATGGCAGCCTGCTCAGAAATTATCTTGTTTTATACCCCAACACTACACTAAAATGTGTTTCTGTTAACATTTCATGCTGGAAAATTTGGCAGTTTAATCTGAGTTTGGTGAGCCTGGACACATGTGCATAGTCCAACATTCAGTCAAAACGTGTCTGATTTTTTACAAATCTGGACCAGCGAGGCTTCCTAGTCGGTCACTGATCAAACCCACCTCGTATTAGATAAATTTGTGATGAACCGAGTCGCAGGGAAATATGTCTGAACGGGAGGTTGGCCAGAAGTATCTGCCAGACTAAATGAAACATGAGCTTGCAGATTCGACTGGTTTCCCAGGCTCGGTCACAACTCCAACTTTAATTCGGTCCAAATGAAGTCTGCCTAATTAAATTGATTTCCCTGTTGTTTTCCAAACAAAGCGCTCCAGCAGACTCACAGGCCTGATGGAAGCTGGTACACCTTTGTTCCAGATTTGCCCTGTTGGTCAGAAGTGCTTTCTTGGATGCCGCCTGGAAAATGGAGGAGGCATTACTCCAGCTGTGAGCTATCACTCACACAACTCCGCTAAGTGCAGCATCACTCTCCCAGACTGTTCACAGTCTCATGCTCTTTCAATATTATTACCTTCAGCCTTTTTTGGTTCTGAGTGTGGAGATATTCATGAAATCTTAACTTTCCAAAACTCCCCGCCTCCAGACAACTGCTCCTTCCCTCACAAATAATGAGTTAACAGACTTAAAGGCTCCCTGCAGAAAGACGTTCAAACTTTTTGTCGTCTTTTGTCACATCTAAGATTATTTTACCTTCCCCCACTGTGAAAATGTGATTGGAGTGATACCTTTCTTATCTAACATCTTCATTTCCTGAATGCACCCTCCATGAGGCGCTTTTCTCATTTGTAATTAGGCAGGCAGGTTCTTGCTGTCACGTCTTTCGTCCTCAAACTGTCTCATCTCCTTTTCATAAACTTCAAATCTTTTTTCTTTCCCCTCTGTAGTCAAAGATAACACTCCCCATTTCATCCAGTTTATTCTCATGTGTTTCTTCGGGCCCGTCTCCGGCTATTTTCAGCTCTTTTATCAAAACAGTGTTTCAGCACAAAAATAGCAGGGAGTCATTGTGAAGGGGGGAAGGGTGACGGTGCTGAACTCCTGCAGCATCTGCTGAGAGAATCTGTTTTTTAGTTTTATTTATCCAGGTGGAGTCTGCTGAGCTCATATTATTTTACAGACAACATTTTCCACACTACCTTTTTACCTGTATTATCTAAAAGCTTTGACTCCTGCACAGATGGCTGATATACTCATTTTTCCTTGCTGGGCTAAAGATTCACACTCGCCCTCTTTTGCTAACGGGATCTGTTTCTCTTCTCTCTGAGGTACAAGCTCTGCACATTAACACTGAGTTATAGTCATTTACCTCCCCCACCTTGGTCTGTCTCTCTCACCTTTAAGCTACTGCCTACTCTAATGTCACACTGTGAGAAAATAAAATAGCTTTTGATCTTAAACATAAAGTCGTCTTGAAACAAGTGTGAGGCTCTGACATTTCTTCCATCCTCGAGGGGAGCCTGCTGACGTATCGCCCTCCATGACTGAAGCGGTCCGAGCAGCTTTACTTCTTCTGGTGGTCAATCTGTCAGTAAGTTACTAAAGGAAAGGAAGTCTATCACTCCGGCTTGTTCCTTTTTGTTCCATTTTCAACTGTCGCCAGCCTCAGGAGCAACCTGCTCCTCGGGGCTCTCAAGGGTCTTCAACCTTTCATAGCTCCTTTGCTGCTTTTTTTAATCTAAGAGACTCTTAAGGGCCCTGACACAACACGCTCACAGACAGACGGCTTTGGGCTGTTGGACTTAAGTAGCTGCCTGCAGATTGTGGATCCGGCACTGGTGGTTCCAGCTGGCACGTGTCTGCAGAGCTAACTGACTGCAGTTCAGCCTCACGGATCAGTGATTTCATTTATGTTTCTCCTGAGTTGTCACTTCTGACTCTTTTCGGACATTAGGGACAAATTGTATTTTACAACATCAGATCATAATAGCTCCAGGAGTTTGTTTTCTTTGTCTTTTCATGATGTTTCTGCAAATAGTTTGAGTTTTAGATGGTTTAGTTGGTGTTTTTGTTTGAATCTTTTAGTCACGCAGCCACCTTGCTCTGCACAGCTGCTATCTTGGGATTTAGGGTCATGGTGGGCAAACTTACAGTTCACAAAGCATGAAGTAGTGTCCTTAATACAGAGCTGCATCGATGAGCCCATTAAGCAATTAGTGAATCGAACTGAAAAATAAATCGCCAAGCTTTTTCAAGCTGGTTCAAGCTTCTTAAGAATTTGCTGCTTTTCTTTGCCATTGATGATGGTGAATGAACTGTCTTTGAGTCTCAAGACATTTTACATTTTAATCGATTAATTGTCTAAATAATTGTTAGTTGTGGCCATACCTCATGTAAAAAGAGCAATGTAAAGGGTGAGGAGTATCAGATTCCTCTCAACCTATTTGACTGTAACCACAATCTTTCTCTAAGATTAAATAAGTGTTTTAATTGCTTAAAGGAGACATGTTATTCTATTTTTTTTAGGTTCATAATTTTATTTTTGGTGACTACTAGAATAGGTTTACATTCTTTAATGCCTAAAAAACACATGAGGTTTCTCATACAGTCCAGCGCTGCCGCACTTCATACCAACTCTGTGAAATGTTCTGTTAGTTGCCTCTTTGTTTTCTTTTTTGTAGTAAATCTCCCCCACTTGTTGCTTTTCCTCAGTTTCTGACTGTTAACCAGTATCGCTTTTAATGACCATAAGCTCAGCAAAGTAGAAACCACCACTGGAACAGACCCTGAGCATCCCCAGACTCTACTCTGATCTTTAAATATAGCGCTGTCTCTACACTTGTTCTTCCAGCTGTAAACAGCTGGACTGAGAGACACTTCTGACCAAAAGGGACTGAGAGTGGAACTGGCACTGAGAAGACCCACAAGAAAAGACTTGAAATACCAACCATTAACTGGGACATTCAACCCCGGCATGTTTGGAGGACGGTATTTATCTGAGAAAGAAGATATTCTGAGAAATACTCTTGAGTGTTATCTATAGAAATCAGGTCACAACCAGATTAAATTAAATAACCCAAGACTTTATTTCAGTTTGATTTAAAATTAACTAAATGTGTGTTTTTTTTAGGAAACATGAGACACTGGACGGCACTCTGGCAGAACCACGGCATTAACTCGAGTCTATTATGAGTGAGGAAGTAATTTTGCAGCCGCCTGCAGTTAATATCCTTGTCTGCCATGTTTTCAAGATGACAGACATTGAAGAAGCTGGTTATTATATTCACAAATTCTCCTGAATTATTTGCTAGCGGATGATCAAAAGACAGAGAAATTGATTTTGTCAGCCCGCATCTCACAGGGAAGTCCCACTGAGACTAGTGAGACAGGTCTTAAACTGAGAGTATACGGTAAGCTATTTATCTAATTAGGACTTGGTAAACTAAATGGCACCGCCCTGTCAGTTTCGTCTAGGTCAACACTATAAAGTGAATTCCTTCAGCCTCCAAATACATCAAAGTACCAGACGACTGCGACTAGAATAAACAAGATAGGTGCCTCTGCGTGTGGAGGGCCTTGGATGAGAGGAAATTAGATGAGTAATGTTCTCTACTTTTATAACAGCCACCATCAAGGTGCCCTTGTGCATTGCACAGTCTAGTCGCTGTACTCGAGCTTAAGTGCCGAGCAGCCAATGAGTGTTTGCTTTGATCCGCCGAGGCAAACAAAACTTGGATCCACTCTGTTCCATAGCCCTTTAAAAAGGTCAAAAACTCCACAGATTCCCTGATGATCTTCAAATTTCAATCAAATCAGATATGAGGGGGCTTTTAAATTTGATAAAAAATCTCATTTTCTTGTCGCATGTCTCTGAATACCACATTAAATTGTCTTCTTGAATATGAAACTAATGTCAACAAACTGCCATTGCGTGTCGTCGGGAATGTTTGTCTGTGTTTAGACTGTGCATGTTTACTCCTGTGCAAAGGTCTCTCTTGGAAAATTGATATCGATCTTTACGAGACTGTGTAAATAAAGGATTAACGGCCAATTTTCTACCAGATCTGAATCATTACAATGTGGGCGGTGTATGCAAATGAACGATGGTAAACTTCCCTCCACTGGGCCTTTTTCCATAGAAATGTACAAGCCTGCGCAGCAGTAAATTGCATCTCCATCACAACAGGGCTACCAGCTTGAAACAGCAACCATAAAGCTGAGTTCCAGACAACACGCTGCATGAAAATGTCCGACCTTTAAAAAATACAATGGAACCAATCAAATTACTTGTAAACTTGGGTCACATCCATCTACCCCGACTTCACAAGGGAGCAGTTGTCTGACATCACACAACAATGGTACTAACCATGGGAAGTGGGTAGGCAGTGTTTGTAGACTACAGCATTATTAGGCTTGTGAATGAAATGTTTAGAAATGTTTCAGCGTTACGACTCCTGAAACAGCTGAAAGAAACATGATGAAACAGTGAAATGAAGCAAATAACTGAAAGTACAGGACTCGGGAGAGAAACTACAGCGATTTGGTTGACGCCAACTACTGAGAGCTGAACACAAGGAGATGTCTTTCTCATCAGTCTTCTGCAAAGACATGAGTTGAATTTAACAGTACAGGCTTGTTCGAGAGGAAGAAGGGAGGGTTGTCATGGGTTGGCTGCAGTCGTGAAATGTCACCGATAATGGAAAGCAAATGGAAAAGACCCACATGTTGAACTACATATTGAACTTCCGCATTTTTGTAAGCCCCAAAGAACACAGAGATCATAGAAGTGGATTTGAGAGAGTGAGCCTCGGATCGAGTTGCAGCTCACCAAACTTAAACTGTAAAACGAGGCGTGCTGATCAAGTATGGATATTATATTATATATTGCTTCCCTAAGTATTTTGTTGCACAATTCATTTGTTTCTTGCTTTTAAGATTTACAGTCTCCAGTTTGATCACTTTTTAAATTAAGAACATGCAAGTCACCGAAAAAATCAAATTAGAGCCAAGCAGAGCAGCAACAGGAGCTCTGGCAAATAGAGTCAAGAGGGAGGAGACATGATGAGGAAATGGCTGCCATAAATCAAGTCAATATATCTGGTTTAGCTTGTGGGTTTACGCGTGTGGCAAACACTGACCATTGCATAAATCTTTGCGTTTTAACTACAAACAAAGCAGAGATTGTTTAATGCAGACCAAACAACTCCATCGAGTCCACCTTTAAAATTTAGTGGATGTAGTTCCAACCAGACTTAAATGAACCAGAACAAATGGGAAAATGCATCGGGGTGCACTAAATAGATTATGTGTGAATTTAGATGAAACCAGTCCTCAGCGGAGGGAACTACACTGAGGTTGATCTCATCCGGTTGAAAGATATTTATTATCCGAATGCTCAGTGTTATTTGCTCTCCAGGCTACCACACTAATATCAGACACTGCCTTTTCTTGCACAAAGATTAACGGTGTGGTTTTGGGCTCTGAGCTCGTCTTTGTGCAGGATATTTATTGGAATTTCCATCACCAGGGATGACTAATGTCCCAGGGCTAGCTGAAATGCATCTGCTTCGATTTTCACCATCGCTGGTCCGGAGGTGGACCCTGGCTCGCCACTTCTACTCCTCTAAATGGTTTAAACTGCTATAATGCAACTATCCATCAGACAGAGCTGTCTGTCTGTCTGTCTGCCTGCCTTAATCACTAAAGATTGGATTATTTCAAGCAGAGAACCTCTTTCAATCATTTGTAGAGATACGTGAGCACGCTTGAAATTAACTATGCAGCCTGATGAGCTCCACTTGGAACGAGCCTGTGAATATGTATGGCTCGTGTCCTCAAGTGAAAGAGAAGATGCAATATTGAAGAGGAGAAAAAAAAAGGAAGGCGATCAAACCGGGATTAAGAACAGATCAGAGGTGTCCAAGCTTTCTTTTCACAAAACACAAGAGCATAATTATTCAGGAGTAACAGCCACGTTCCTTCACATGTCATTGTCTGTTCTTGAAAATGAAAAAAACAAAGAACAAAAAAAAGAGCGACAGATCTCCAGTACAACCTGTTCCTCTGGCCTCAGATACCAGCGCGACTCAAACTGCTCCAGTTTCTTTTTAGGCCACCACAGAGACCCGTGGCTGTTCATAGCTCTCCATCCGTTCCCTCCTTTTAATGACACAGTTAGTAAAGCCCACAGCGAGCGGCCATCCTCCTGTCTTTTTTAACACTTTATTGTTTTTCTGCGCGCTATTATTAGTCAACCCAGAAATGCCTGATACTGTAAATGACAGGGACTTATCAGCTGCCAGAGCGAGAGAGATTGCGCTGCGGTGGATATGATGACACTCTCTCATCTTTTCGGTGAACTTCAGCGTGTCGAGAGGCTCACACACACGAGCATATGACTTGTGATGGTTGCCATAGTAATCTCCCCGAGGCACAAGGCAATTTTTGGAGTAACAGCTACGGGCAACAGAAGCGTCTCAGCATCGCTGCTTTGATCAAATAGAAACAGTCGTGTGAAAGCCAGGCACCATTTGAATAGATTTTTAACTGAATAGATTTTTGACCTTGTGTCAATTTTCCACACTTTGCACTATTTGGTGCTTGTATTAGCAATTCAATCATATCCTTCAGCTCGAGGCTTATTTTCTTAACTGTCTATGAGCATTAATTAAATTAATTCATTCATTTATTCCATTTCATCCTGCTCTTTCATGGTGATGTGCTGCTGAACGGGTAGAACCTTGAGTTGTATGGATCAGTTGCCCTGATAAGTATAAATATGTGCGTCTTCGAGGATTTTTTAACAACCTTAGTCAATTTTTTGCAGTTTTGGTCATCATATATTTTGTACTTAACATCTGTGATCAAGGCATTATTTCCCCTTGGGAGAACATTGGTGTTAAAGTTAGGGTGAGACCATCAGAGAGGATGGAAACAGGATGCTCTCATTTACAATCATCATGATTTCTGCAGCTCTTCAGAGTTTTTGTGTCCTTCTTGAGCTCAGTTTTGATTTTTCTCCAGCCTCACCTCTCTTATCAACCCCATTTAGAGCAGAAGCCAGCAGTTTTATGCAAAAAAGCTCTGACACATCAACTGTACACTGCCTGCCCAGCACCAAATTGCAAATTGGCAAGGTAAGTGACTTCCTGGCTAGAAAACTAGCCCAGATCTTTTACCCAGATATTAAGTAACCTCATGTTTTTTGGTGGAGACCAAACCAGAAAGTCGATTTTTGAGTCTCAGTCTTTGACGAGTTTGGAATGAAACTCAAATATTACCTTTCCTACAAAGTGGACCTTTAAACACACACAACTTGAGTCAGATGATGCTGCTGCTCACATATATAGTGGGATTCAAAAGTCTGGGACCACATTGAAAATCTCTTATATTGTCATGTAAACCTGGAAATACTCAGACAGTTTGAGGATACAGAAAGTAAGCGAAAGTCAAATTGTTATCCCAAGCAAAGAGGGCCTTTCTTAGCGTCAAATCAAAGCTAGACTGAAGATTAATAAGAGGGCAGTGCATGGATCTCTTGAAAGAAACTGGATCAGTTGTATCCAAAGCGTAATCAGACAGACCCAAAGTGATCACACCATCAGACGATCGATACATCAATAGAAAAGCATCTTCTTCACTGATGCAAAACGCGGGACGCCAATTAACAACAGCTCCATCAAAAGAGGGCAGTCTCGTAGTGGTCTCAGCCCATTTGTCAATTTCTTGGGGGTTGGCCAAGATATACCACAGTGTCACAGTGGATGACTGGACAAAGTTCTATTTACTGATTAATCCAAGTTTGAGATTTATGTCAGTGAGAGAAGGGTGTATGTAAGAAGAACAGAGAGTGATGCAGCAGTGTTTCAAACCCACAGTGACACATGGTGATGGGAATATTCAAGTCTGAGGGCTGTTGTGCCTCCTCTGGAGTTGGACTGACTCCAACCTGACCAGGGACAAGTACCACTCCATTCTTCAGTGACATGCTACACACTCTGGTTTGCATCTTTGTGGAGAAGGATTCATACTGCGGCAGGATAATGAGCCCAAACACTCCTCAAAGCTTTGGAAGAACTACTTGAAGACCAAAGACGACCTTCGTTCCACAGTCACCTCAACCCCACTGAACTTTTATGGGGGCACTTGACGACTGAGAAAGCCAAGTATTCTGCGAGATCACAATGCCAACTCGAATTCATGCTGTCATTAAAGCAAAAGGGGAATTCTGAAACTTTCTTTGAAGACATTTTTCAAACTCAGGTGTTTGGACCCAACTGTATACTGTACATGCATACACACACACACCTGTTCCGAGGTATAAGACGCTGTAGTGCTCATCGTTGACCGCCAGGACAATGTCCGCCACGGTGTGTGTGATCTGGTCATCTGTGGGCAGGTCGAGCGGGGCCACACCGACGGGCCTGATCACATCCTCAATCTCCGGGTGGTATCTGATCACCCCGAGGTTCTTGATGTCGTTGTGACCTCCCGCTGTTGAGTTCTTGCGGACACACTGAGGAGGAGAAGCGATGTAATCGATTCAGACTCGGTTGGGCTCTTGAATAAACAAAATGCCCTTGGACAAAGAGCTCAAAATTGCTTCTCTTTTATTAAACTCTCTTTCTAGAACAGCACCAGAACAAAGACTGACTCATACAATCGCATTAATATCTCAGTGCCGTTTTTTCCAGATTGCTTGTTGGTTTTTCTTACCATCCCAGGGCGATTGCCGATGAATGAACTGCTGTAGCCCTTCAGTTTGGATGTGGAGAAAGCCTGGTCAATATCTTCGATGGAGTAAGCACAGATCACTGTTCTGCCCCTGAACAAAGGCAGAGAGAAGAGTAATTACATTGACAATAAAAGCAGGGCAAGTCATTATGAGGGATGCAGGGGCACAGCTAGGCGTTCTCATCCAACCCAGGGCCCTAAAATAGCAAATATCTATAATTCCTGGCTTGTTCTAGGGCAGCAGACTCGTTAGAAAGCTAGAAAGAAAATCTCTTAAATTAGCAGGTCACAAATGTCAGACCTATCCAACTGATAATGAGGGATAATGAGTAGATACTGGTTAGCTCTATCTTTGCTCCTAGCAACCCCTTACTGCTAATGTCGAATTTTATTTTCTGTCCCCTGAAAAGAAGAGACAATGATCTCTAACCCAGTTACCAGGAACCCCTTTCCCTCACTTTTTGGAATTCTCAAATATTTTGAAAAGTAAGATTTTCCTTTTTTCTGCGTGGTCAAAGATGTGTGCAGCCTAGCTTAGTACAAAGACTACAAGCAAGCTAACACAGCTAGCTTCTCCCCAGATACCCTTTTGGAATCCAGCCTGTCCTCATCAGAAAAAATACCAAAGGTTGAATGTGCAAGCAGCTTGTTACAATCCATATTTAAGATGGATCGATGGATGGGTCAAACAAGTCAGTCATGTCGTTAACCAATGTCATGTTCATGAAATACTTAAGTTACATACTTAACGTACATATATACGAAAGTTCAGCTGCATAAGAAGTTATGTTAATAAGTTTTTCTAAACCTTACCAAGTCGTTTTGTCGCCTAAACCTGGAGGTCGACCTTTTGAGTCGTTTAGGTGTGAGGATGTGATATTTGGATCACTCATTTGATTTCAGCTATTTGTTAATTTCGTTCATCTGTGATCAGTGTACTGCGAACCAAGTTAGACATTTTACTATCTTTCTGAGGCTAATAGAGCATTCTGAGTAACTTTCATTTTGCTGTTAGGCAAACTGTTATTTATTTTACTACATAGTTCTTGTGGTTGTACTTCCTTACGGGGACGCAGATGTATTGTCAGCTTGAAGCTAAGTGCAACATTTATTTATCACTTACAAGTGAACAATTTAAAAATGGTGTTTTGTCAGGGCAGTGGGGAATTAATGAAGTCCTTCTTTTGGATGTTTGTCCTTCAGTGTTTTCAGAGCCACACAATTACATGAAATAAGAATCTGCCAAAATTAGTTAGTGTGAGGTTGTACCATTATCTGCAAACACGCAACACAAATGTGTACCTTCGCTGATACAGCTGAAAAACTAATTGCATGTGTGTATTGCAGTTTGAAAATGTGCCAAAAATATAGCAATTAATACATCTGACAAGACAAACTGTAATCAGCATTTCCTTTTGTAAACAATTAGAGACATTATTTGGCGATGTCTTTCAGAAAATTAAATGATAGCAATCTGTTCTGTACTTGTACAGCTGATAGTGCTGGAACATTACTTACATTATGTGAGCAATTATTCGTCAGATTTCTCATTCCCAATGCTGCAACTGCTGTGACAGTTAAATGAAATCTACACGAAAACGCTGAGAAATCTGATATAATGATAAACTTTTGTGTGTGGGAGTGTGTGTTATGTGTCTGTGTGTCAGGAGGTGCTGCTGGTATGTGGTGTGTACTGCTGTGTGGGCGGATGAGTGTCAGTTACTGTGTTATTCTTTAGTTTTGTATTATTTATTGTGTTATCAGTTCGTTTCCCTGTATCATTTGCATGATCAGCCTGACAGATAGAAAGAAATTTTCAGAATAAAAGACAATATCAAATGTATAAAATGCAACATTTCCACATTAAATATTCCTATGTTGTATATTTTGTTGAGATGTGTACTTAAATTGTCACAAATGTTTTTAACAATGTTCAAATCCTGAGAAATCCTAACTGAAAGGAGAGATTCAGAGAGTGAAGGAAGCCAGGAAGAAATGTTCACGGACGAGGTAATGTTTTAAAACTCTTTTCAGATGACGTTTACTGAGTCACACTGATTATTGTTCTGATTGAAAGACCACTAGTAGCAGAAATGTCTTACTGTGCACTTACGTCTGTTACTGTACGTCATAATCGAACCATGAATCATTTTGGAAAATACTCCTTTTGAATTGCTCAATGCTTCTTTATGCTTTCTTGTCCTTGAAATAAAATTACATCACAAAGTCTGCATAAAAATGAATGAATAAATAAAAGAGCTGCATCATTCAAGAATGATGACAGAAGTGTTTTGTCTGACTGTGGTTCAGACAGGAAGATTTTATTTTTGTGTAAAAGGTGCGAGATGATCAGGTATTTTCCTGAAGCGAATACAGTTCAAAGGCAAAACAGTGTGGTTTGTATGGGTGACGTTACTTAGAGTGATGGTGTGTGATGTTGTTATTACGCCACGTTGATGTTTGTAGACAACTGAACAAGCAATACATTTTTACATTGACATGTAAGTTAATATTTAACTTAATATTTAAATATTAAACTGGCAACAGTAGGAAATGACACCATCCACTTGTTCCCTATAAGCCTTTCTTTCACTGTTATTCAGTCTGCCCTGGTGCTTGATTTTTTTCCCATTAAAACAAAAGTCGAATTACGGGACTAAAGGAAGCACATTTGCCATTGTGCAACCAAAACAGGAAGAGGAAATTGTTTTCCCCGGTCACTATCCCCAGGTAATGTAGAACAACTGGAATAACTGTGGAAACCCTTTGCTGCAGAAGAAGTACAAACCCGCTGATGGAGGAGGCAAAGAAGGTGGAGAGGGAGACTGGTAAAACAAAACAGACCGGCATTCACTCAATGGAGAGCACTCCGGTGTTGTGTCAAAGTCTATTACCTCTGCTGACATGTGTTTCAGCCTAGCACCAGGATGTAAGTGGGTTAAAAACCGGCATTCTTTCCCAGTAAATATGTAAATAAGTGTGTTTTATCCTGCCTTTTTCAGAGCACTGAGATCAGGGATTGAGGTCAAACTGGGATTCTTTTGGTTGTTTTTTGCTTTGGACAGTAGCCATGTTGCTAATGCTGTCTTTGCAACAGTGGCGCCAATAGTAAGCTACAGGAAAACGCGCTTTAAAATGAGTCTAACATGTCTCAAGCGGAATAATTCTTCTCTGGATTGCACGTGGGCGACCGTGCACGGGTGTCACACCGATGCCTTCTCATGGCTGGTCTCTTTGTTCCACTTGTATGTAATATATTCATGTTTATCAAGCTGTTGTTGAATCAATCCAAAGTTCACAGAGACACGAGAAGCACGACTCCACTTCATGCAACACAACAAAGCTTCATTGTTCTTTCTTTGTTTTATATTCACAAATGGGCTAAAATAGCTTCAAAAGATAAGATTTTACATGTAATTTCCTTCAGCCAATTAAACCGTGAAGGTAGTCAAATTGTTCACAATGTGTTCCAGCTCACCATGCGTTGGAGAAGAGGCCGTACATGACCCCGGCCC